>NW_023615523.1:0-140001 GCF_013339695.2 Rhipicephalus sanguineus | reverse complement strand
ATTTGTTGGTGTGGAGCTGCTGATTTGTGATTACGTCACGTACAAGTATTTTTAGCAACTTATATCCGAGTTTCAGCCCATAACGAACGACGCGGCCGCTAGGCTGGCATGGTCACATTTGACGCACTATAACTTGTTAGCAACCGAAATAATGCAACGTTTTTTTCTGCACAATGGTAGATTACGTCCTTGACTTCAATCAGAGGGATTTAAAAAAAAATAAAAATGGCCTTTTTGAGAAAATCATTTTCAAAGTTCGTCGTTTTTGGTAAATCACTTACGTTTCAGCCCCATTATCAAGTAAAACGGAGCGCGATAAAACCACACAAATTATTTTAAAAGAGAGCGAAAGTATCAAAGTTAAGATGTACCGATTTTTATTATCCTCACTTTAACTTGCTTGCAGCAATAAATTCCTGAAATAGAGGTATTTTGTGCGATTTGCCAAGTTTGTGATTTTTTTATTCAAACGTGCTTCGACAAGCAAGGGAAATAATAGACTCATAAGATTGCATTTCACTTGTTCTTTAAGGGGAATAAATATTGTGACAAAGAAGTGCACTGTTTTCTCCCTAGGTGCGCTCAAAATTCAGAAATCGCGAAGCTGGCGGAAATGCTTTTTTTGCGGCCAAAGTTTATATTTATTTTTTTCAGGCGAACAAAATTTTTTTTCGCAAAACTAACTGCGAAACCATTGTTCTGGGTGTAATGCCTAGACCTACAGTAAATTTCATCACAATCGGGAATGGTGACCGGGACCTCGTGTTCGATCTTATTGGACACACCCTATACAGGAAAAAAGAAACGTAAATTCTCAGCCCAGTTCTGTGCCCTTTACGGCAGAAAGTCCTTTTTTTTTCGAATATTTATTTTTGTCCTTTCTCTCTAATTTTCTGCCACCAATACTCTAATCGTCTCTTAATTATTTCAATCGCGGGTGTGTTCAGCTTTCCATTGTTGTCCCTAAAACCCAAGGCTTCATGAAGGCTCGTGCCCAAACGTACACCTGGGTGGATATCCACATTCAATCAGAACATGCTTTGTTTGTTTGTAGCCTACCAATTTTGGCACATACCCACTCTGGGGGATTGATCAAGAAGAACTATTGTAGCCTATGGATGATAGTTACATTAATGTTTACCTCGCTATCACTAAAGTAGAAAAATATTACGGAGATAAAGAGCAATCAAATTACAAAGGGTAATATAGCCCATGGATGATAATTACATTAATTACAAAAAAAAGGAAATGAGTGCTATTATAATAACGGGAGTTTGAAATTTTGAGCCGACAAGACAGCTGAGTTTACCTGACCCGACCAAATTCGACTCTATGTCTTACCTTTAATCACATTTTATAATTATGTCGCGAGTATTTTTCCAGTATTTCTTAAAGTAGACATTATGTTGGAATACGTTTGGTGGCTAGAATGAAATTACACACAGCATCAAAAATTTCTCTATGACAATGTCCCAAAACAGAGGCACCGAAATTTAGAACATTTTCGGCAGTTAAACTTAAACCAATCGTCGAAAACGGAATAACCAGAAGTCTTTTCCTGATTACTGAATAGTTGCGACATGACATGCTCCGCCGTTTCCTTATCTTACCCGCAGCACGTGCATTGTTCTTCTTCTTTACTGAATCTCGCTTTATAACTACGCGTTCTAAGGCAACCCGATCTCGCTTCAAACAGTAAAGCGTTTCCCCTTGAATTGTTGTAAAATGCCCCCCTCCTTATTTCATTTTTGCCCTTTCGGTAGTTACTCAAAGCCGGTTTTTTCTCCATACCTGCCGTCCAGTAAATCCTCTCCGCTCTTTGACTTTTCGCTTAACGCTCTTTGTTGACATATTGCTTACACCAGCAGCTGTATAATTACTAGTGAGCCTCCTAGTTCTTTTTTCTCCACTGTGAGTCAGTAATGGAACACCTTCTCTGCCCATCTACTCTCCTTCATATTTCTTAGCCTTTCTTCGAACCTTATTTTGCTCTGAGCTTCCCTCGCCTCAAAACCTGCCCATCCCATATCGCCCTTTACAGCCTCATTTGTCGTCTTCCCGTGAGCACCCAACGCGAGGCGTCCCACAGTCCTTTGATTTATATCCATTCCTGATTGCACCTCTGCCCTCATGCACACCACTGAGTTCCCAAATGTAAGCCCCGGAACAATTACACCATTCCACAGACCTTGAAGCACCTCGTACCCATTGTATCCCCACAATGCTCTGTGCTTCATTATTGCAGCATTCCTCTTTCGTTTCGCTGCCGAGGCCTTTTCCTGTACCTCCATGTACCTGTCACCCTCATTTATCCATACTCCGAGGTACTCAAAATTACTTTTGGCGCCTCTGGCGGCAGAAAAGTTAACGTGCACATGTACCTATCACGTGACCTTTTACTGGTGTACGCTATTAATTGTCTCTATATTATCGTTGAAATACAGCACACATTTTATTATAATCTTTTCTAACGCAAAGCGTGAAGATATGCATTCGTTTGCACAGGACAGAACAGTGGCACCGCCTACGCTTGACGCATGACCCGACGCTCATTTACGGCACCATAGCTCTAAAGCCCCTCCATGCGTTTTCCGCCGGCTAGGTTAAGTAGCGCTATGGTGGCTAGAGGGGGAAGTGTGACGAGCGAGAGCGGAGGGCTGTACGAATTCCCAATGAAAGATGGCGGTCACACCAGGTGGCGCTACCTGCGCCGTAGGTGCTTGCGGCCATGCTTGCGGCGGCATTTGCCTGCTTTGCGTATGGCCGCTAGACGTTAGTTTCACTTGTTTCTAATAATCGCTTATACCCCGCGCCCGTGTTGTTAAAGGCGCTACGTGTTTGTTTCGCTAAGAAGCATGTGTTGCAAGTTATTAGCGGTGTTAAGCAAGAGGGAAAAAAAAAGAAAACCAAGAATGCTTTTAAACCAGACGGAACTGGCGTGCCTCCATGTTTTCATATTTAAATGTTTCTTAATATCGGTTTGCTTCGACATGTTTAATCTGCTACAGTGTGCAAAAACTGGGCTAGGTGGTTGATTTTCATGGTAAAAGCAGCGCAAGAAGACGACAACACGAGAAGAACGACACAGGACAGGCGCTGAACTGTTCAGCGCTGGTTCTGTGTCATTCTTATTATCATATTCCTTTTGCGCTGCTTTTACCATATTTATAGTCTGCTTCAATTGAACTAAACCACTTGCTCGGCTGCATAGCTCAGCTGACTTTAAAGTGTTCTTTCCTCTTGGTCAAGTGTAAACTGTTTACAATCGTTCATAGCGAGTATACTGGCTGCAGTGCAGCGCGTTTTTTTTTTTTTCTCTCTTAGTCCGCACCCACCTCCCCCCCTCCATTTCCTCTGTATTGTAGCGGGTTCTCTTGAGCGCGAAATGTTCAAAGCATTTACATTTTCCGGCTACTTTTCCTTGAGAAAATTGAAGTGGAGATCGGAATGCTGCAGCTGGAGGCTCTTTGATACTGAGCATTTTATTTTATTATTTTAGCGATAGTTCTATCTATGCAAGGACCAATGATTTCTGTTAACTTACGGCTTTAGATGCATACTAAATACATGCAAGGATCGACATGTTTATTTATCACACATTTGTCATCCCATAATTATGTCAGACATTTGTTATCACATACTCCCCTATCACGTTAAGAGGTGAAATTACTTGACCCTCCTCAACTTCAAGATTTTGGCGCTCCCTTATTTTTGGACAATCCTGTCTGCTTTTCTTTTTTTGGTAAAGTACTTTGGTGCGTCCGGAAACACCGTAGGCACAGCGTCTTCTGACAAACGCGGTGTATCTCAACAACCTCACCGTTTATAATGTGTTGGTATGTCCTTCCGATGAAACTCACGTCGAAGTGCCGCTCGCAAACAACGCTGTCCCTCGTCAGCTCTTTGTCAGTCCGCTTATTATTTCGAGCTCATTGCTCTCGCCTCGAGAGATCCTTCGGGGCTTTAAAGACCGAAAGCTTCTCCGAGCACGATCTATACCCGCCTTTACAGCCAGGGACGAAGCATGTACTTGCGCGATTTGACGGCATGGTTCGCAGAACACGTGGGTACAGTGGCGGGTAAACAAACGACGACAGCGAAGGCAAGGCATCCGAACAAGGTGACAGCACAGCACAGAGAGAACGAACGAGTCCAGACGAGCCAAAGCAAGCGCGGCGAGCGCGAGCACCTACTACTACACCAGCGCCCCTTGCGGCGGCCAGAACTTTCATTGCGTTCCGCGCATCGCTCTCCCACGGCGGGGGATACAGCGCCCGTCACACTTCCCCCTCTAGCCACCATAGTAGCGCCAACTCGTCCGCCCCCTCTCCCTTTACACCGGTTCCCCGCCTAGCGGAAGCCGAAGTGCCGCCATCATGTTTCTGCTGCTTTTCCGGTTGATGCACCTGCCCCATGCCCGCCCACTCCCTCGCGACGCAGAAACACCGAGCGAAAACTCGCTCGGCGGCAGGCAGTTTACGACGAACCTCAAAACAACAACACTTGCGAATCGGAGAATGAAATATTTGCTTTCTCGCGTGTGCACATGCGTGCGCAGAAACAAGATGGAAGGAAAAAGCGGAAGGAAGTGGCTCAAGAACTTCCTTCCGGAAGCTCCGGAACCGGAAGTGAGCGTCATCGTCGAAAGAATAGATGGCGGTACTTAAAAAAGCGGCAGCAGACGCGATGGAGGGGCTTTACATAGCTCATTAGCGGCAGCATGAACGTTGTTAGCTTAAAGTCCCTTGATCTAGAAAGTAGCGACACTCTCCTCCGCGCGCGCGTTTTCCTCCTCAATTCTCCTCGGGATTTCTCCCCTCCCCTGGCCGGCGCGCTGCGCACGGCACGCTGAACCCTCCACTGGCTCGCCGCAGCCGCATTAAAATCAGTGCGCGCGCTTGTTTAATCGGCCCCTTGAAGCGTCAAATGAGAACCTGTTTCTTAAGCAATAGTCATGACGAAAGTGGGCTTCCGATAGAACAAAGTGACAAATATATTTTTAAAGACGCTTCGGTATATACAAATAAGCGCTTCGAAAAAAAAAATGAGTATATCAACTGGCGGCTGAGCGGTTTACCTTCCCGTCGCCGCCTGGGCTGTCCTTAACACGGTGTATTAACGCATATAATGTAACCAGCATAAAGTATAGGCGAAAATTTTTTCATAATTGTGGGTCTGATGAGCTAAAAGAAGGCACCCAAGAAGGAATGTGGTGGTTTACTTAAATTGGGCCAAATGAGTGAGCCCGAAGCCTTTTTGTGTCAATGCCGCTGTCAGACACGCACGCACGCACACGATGCATGCACGCAGGCACACACACACGCCTATACACACGTGATAAAGACACGCACATACGCACACACACGGACATGCATACACACGCGATACAGACACGCACACACATAGATACACACGATCATACGCACGGGATACAGGCAGCACGCTCATACACATGCAATATAGATACGCACATACATACACACGCGCGTACACACGCGTTATAGACACACGTGCGTGGACATGCGAACAGACACGCACGTACTTACATACACATGCGCATACACACGTGATATAGACACGCACGCACATACATACATATACACGCGCATATAGACGCGATACAGACACGCACATACATACATACACACGCGATACAGACACGCACGCTCATACATACATACACACGCGATACAGACACGCACGCTCATACATATATACACACGCGATATAGACGCGCACGCACATACATACACACGTGATACAGACACGCACGCACATACATACACACGCGATACAGACACGCACGCACATCATACACACGCGATACAGACACGCACGCACATACATACATACATACGCGATACAGACACGCACGCAGATATACACACGCGATACAGACACGCACGCTCATACATACATACACACGCGATACAGACACGCACGCTCATACATACATACGCACGCGATACAGACACGCACGTTCATACATACATACACACGCGATACAGACACCCACGCACATACATACATACACACGCGATACAGACACGCACGCACATACATACACACGCAATGCAGACACGCACGCACACACATACACACGCTATGCAGACACGCACGCACACACATACACACGCGATGCAGACACGCACGCGCATAAATACACACGCGATACTGAGACGCAGGCACATACACACACACGCGATACAGACACACACGCACATACACAGCGATACAGAAACGCACGCGCATGCACAAGTGATACAGAGTATACAGACACGCACGCGCAGGCGCACGCATACAATACGTGCGTACACGCACAAACACCGCGAATACACAAACGCACGCACATGCACTCAAACGTTAACACGTGCGCACACGCACATACAAACGCAGGCGCACATATGCGCACATACAAACACGCATACACCTGCACACACCCGTACACACACGCCTGGAGGGTTGACGCCTGGAGGGTTCATGGCGGGCGTGAGCAGCTGAAAGCGCGCGAAGTTTGCTTGCGCTCGCTTCTCGTGACGTCAGGGTCACCTGACTGGGAGCTATCGCGCGTCGCAGCCATTCAGCGTTGCGGATGCGCCGGCTCCGCGAAAGAGAGGGTGAAAAAAGAGGAGGTTGACGGCGCGGCGAGGATGAGCCGGCGTGGATAAAGGAGCGTCGCTACTTTCCAACATCAAGGGGCTTTATGTTAGCTGAGGGCCTAGCGGCACCTGCCGACGTGTTGGAAAAGTACGAAGAGCGCCTCGCGGCCTCTGAGATTTCCTCCGGTGACGCGTTGCCGGAACTAATCGCGGAGGCCACAAGCGTGTAGCTCGCGAGACGGTAAAGAGATTTCACGTGACGACGAACGTTCGGAAAACTTATTCTACCTGCTTTTTGTATTGCGAAACGGTCGAAAATGTCAATATGAAGGTGGCTAACCACAGTTTCACCCGCTCCTGTCAAAGCAAAACATTGAGCATAATGCGACGAGGGCTATCGGCATCGCTATCGCTTCACAGCGTTGCTGGAGGACGTCTACGTACAGTTCAGGGGCTTTTCAGATGGAAAAATACTGCTAATAAAATAAGCACGTGCTTTTGGGATTAACCGCTGCAGCTAGAAACACTACGAAGGGCGAGCTTTTTATTGCGCCGTAAAAAACTGGGTCGAGAAAAATCGGTTGTCGGTCCCTTTAAGGGTGCACTCCATGCACGTTATGCTGACGTCAGCGGCAACCCGTGAGCTACCGTTTTCTTCTTGATTAAAATACAGATAGCTCCAAAATTACGCCCCGATTACTCTTATAAAGAGAAGCTTTTCGTTTGTGCCTTGGACGTCCTAAGTTTGTTGCAGATGACGTTCTGCACATGGAAACGTGAATACCATGCTTGCGAAGCAGGTTCAAGATTCTTATAGCACATGCATGTCTAAAGATTTACGATTTTCCTCTGAGGTGACCAATGCATGCTTTCATTAATGATCCCAGTTCACTTATCGTAATACAAATTGGTCGTGACTACATACCATTCGGCAGGCCCGTAGTCAGGGGAGGTGGGGCTATGGGCCTACCCCCCCCCCCTCCCCCGAAATTTTGGTGAAGTAGGTGTTTTTACCGAAAATAGCAGGCGTTTTTCTCAAATCGTCAAGGTTTTCAGCAAGTGCCCCCCCCCCCGACAAAAATTCCTGCCTACGGGCCTGCCACTCGGATTATATTCGCACAAGCACAGCTAGAATCACTGAATGCACTGGTTGGTTCAAACCTTCACTTGGAATTCTATGATGTTTTTCCCTCAAAATGCGAAGCATGCCATTGGAAGCTGATAAAACTCAAGACGATGTGATGCGCTCGACTCTTGGCCGATCACCCTGAGTGTGTAGGTGCCAATCATCCCATCATCATCATCATAATCACTAGCTGCTGCATGGTGGATATGTGCCACAAGCCTCCAAGTGAACAAAAGCAATGACGACGTTGAGGAAAATAATACTAGTACCACCACCTCCTCGAAAGCTCGGCCTGGAATTATCAGGACCGGTTATCCTTTTCTTTTTGGGGCATCAAGCCTGAGACACAGCCACGGGGATGTTTTCTTCGCCATTGAGGACTTTATCATTGAGGCTTAGAGAATATCTTGCTAAATTATGCCGGCTTTAAATATTTCATTACCGCACTTCAAATAAATATATTAAATACAGCGTTAGAAGAAGTACTTGGGCTAGTTGGTTGGAATTTAGGATGCAAGAACAACAGCGCTCAAAAGATAAGGACTAAGAAAGACATGACACAGGCGCTGATTGCTCTAAACTGAAAATTTATTCGAAGGCACATGAACAAACATATAATGGTTGCGTTTCTTGGTGTACTTCATTTTGTCCCTTTATCTGTAAGTTCTGATTGTACATGTTAAAAGCTGCCGACCTAGTCACATGACAAACCATTGCATCTGCGCAGCAGAGTAAACAGGGTCAATACAAATAAAAATACCGAATCATGTCAAAGAGAGACACGTGTGTCATTAAGCCGAAAAGAAAAGCGAAATCAACAACAAACAATAACATACACCACCCCTCCCCCCCGCATGATAATGGCACCCTATAGAGAACAGATGATTTACAACGAACATATCTATTATTTTTCTTATCCGGACAAAACGTACAGGTCTCGCGCAAACCAGAAGTTCTTTTATGCAAACGGGAGCTAATTGAGGACACTTTATTGGGAGCGGATAGGACAACACGCATCCCATATCTACTTGCCACATTCTTCAAGCACTGAGAAAACTTATGCACTGAGGGGACTACCACCGGTCTCTTTTCATTACGCACGCGCTCTTTTTTCTTACATGTCAGATTCACTCCTTTGACCCACTTGATTAAGTTTTGACAGGTCCTCAAAATTTCCGTATCACGACACGACACAGGTCAGCACCTGGCATTGTGTGTTTCTTGGTCCTTGTCTTTTTTAGCGCTGTTGTTCTTGCATATTAACTATAGCATCTAGAAATGATCACTACGTAAAATAATGGAAAAATCAACCGACTGCTCGGCCAATCCCCTGCATTGGGTATGATCCTTGCTCGAAAGAGAACAACAACAACAACAATGGCGGCGTTGACTGAGCGGTCAAGGCGGCCGGTGGCCTTCGGCTACTATGCGCGTGTTACATTGAGCCTCGACAGCAGCAGCCCCCGACCGCCGGACAAGAGGCCATCCTCGAAACCTCACGTCTGGACCCAGCTGACAGTCGACGAGTGCCGCTTGTGCTGAAGTTCTTACCTGCGAAGTTATGCAGCAACTAGGCCTATTAACGTGAGCGTTTGAACGGGTTGGTAATTCATCTAGAACATCATCTTGATGGCTTTCACCTTCCAGTCGTCTCAGGCAAATGCATAAGGGACCGTGAGTTTTTATTGTACTTCATTACAGGCCATTGCATTGTGGCATCTTAGCACCTCCGTACGGTAAACGCATAAGCACGGCAATATCTACCGCACGCAAATGTCAGTCGCTACTAACAAGTCCCGCAGGTGCCTTACATCTTCTTCAGGTGCTGTCGCCACTGCAGGCTCCACAGTGCCCCGCGCCGCAGGAAAAGTGGCACGGAATCTGCTCTCGACAAGTGCTGAGCGTAGTCGCAGCGGCCAAGCGGCACTACCACTACGCTCAGTATATTCTAGGGACCGTACAACCGCACTACCACACGCCCAACATGTCTGTGCTCGGCCGCGCCAGAGAACATCTGGCCGCGCTCGCAAGGCGAGTGTCTCCGTTGCTAGGCGACGGCCACGCATGCGCAAAGGAAACCCATGTGGAACGTACTGCGAAGAACCCCTCTCCCGGTTCAGATACAGTGTCATCACCATCACAAAATGGCGACGGAGCATTTTTTTCTGAGTTCGCGTCGGTCATGGAGAAAGAATAAATTTTTCCTGTCTCCATGGCGTCGGTTATGTAGTGCGTGACAGGTACCCGTGTGTATAGTAGCTGCTCCCCCACAAAATGCAAATCATGATGCGCCACTTTCATCATGAGAGCATGAGAGCTCACGTCAAATGAAAGTTATCTTGCACGCTGAAGATACCTGCGTCGCGATTTTTTTTTTTTTTTTTTTTTTTTTGCGTGCCGAAGGCCTGCGAGTAGCGCAAAGGACTGTGAGTAGCGCAAGCTTCAGCTGATTGTCGTCAGGAAAAGTTTCTATGGGTCGCAAACGACAAAAAGGAATATCCTGACCTCAAACACCTGCTTGCAGACAAGCAACTCCGTGTGGACCGAGCTTGCCAAGTTAGTAGCCCTTGTATTGCCATGCGATCGAGGCATGTCCGCAAGTGATCTTGAAGCCAAAAAAAAAAGAAAAAAAAAAAGAAACAACACCTTCGGGTGCATTTTTATTTTGAACCTGCGAAAATTGGGCATGCATTAGGTTCGAGGGCGTGTTAGGGTTGGCTAAAATACGGTATTTGGGAGAGGCAGTGGGTTTGTTATATGTAAGGGGGTGGGGCGGAGCGGGAGGTTTTGGAATTATCCCGGTTATGTCGAGACACTGTACGTCTCTTAACACACATAATACCGACGCCGAGCAATCCCGCATGGTCAATCCGGGACGACACATCAAAGGGGGAGGCACATTGGGAACTGCTCTTTGTTCGCAGAATTGGTCTCAATTTGCCGATTAATATAGTACGGTGTCTTTGGAAGCGTCCTGTATAGCGACTGCCCGTCGGTTTTCTCAGAAACAGGCACCCCTGCGCATGACGGCGAATGATGTACGCCTGCAGTCTGGCTCATTGGTTCGCAGCTCAACTCTTCGTTCTCCAGCGAGGCAGCGACACCATTGAAGTGGCTCCGCCGCCTTTCACTCAAGTGCATTTTCCCCCGCACTCAACGGATTTATTTTTACTGGCAAACAAAAATCAGTGTACTTCCGCCTTAGAGCTGTCAAGATGCATATTTCTTTCCGCTGTCGAACCAAACTCCGAACACGCTTCCTCTCGATGTCTGCGATGAAAATCTCAGAGACATACGTGGAGCATATACTGCGCTTTTTTTTTTACGCAAAAGAGCATCTTTTTTTGTCTTTAGAGTGTGCTGGGGAGGCTTCCCGGGCGTTCACTCTGGCAAGATTTTACATAGTGAGGGAAGGTCCAGATTCGAAAAGTTCATTACTCAAATTCCGTTTCCGCGTGTTGCTTGCTCGGCAACAGTCGCGAGTCGCAATAGCGCACCGCGACGTTCCGAACGGCTGCTTTCTGCAGCGCCCGGTTTGCAGAACGGCAAAGCAGCTAGCTTCCACATAAACGAAATCAACTTTTAAATGCCAAGCATTTCTCAGCGAACCAAAGGCGCCTTGAGCGTTTCCATCTATCTATCTATCTATCTATCTATCTATCTATCTATCTATCTATCTATCTATCTATCTATCTATCTATCTATCTATCTATCTATCTATCTATCTATCTATCTATCTATCTATCTATCTATCTATCTATCTATCTATCTATCTATCTATCTATCTATCTATCTATCTATCTATCTATCTATCTATCTATCTGCTGTCTGTCTGTCTGTCTGTCTGTCTGTCTGTCTCTGTCTGTCTGTCTGTCCGTCCGTCCGTCTCCGCCTACGTCTGGGTGCTCTCGTGATCGCTTGCTTAACGTGGTGTAGACCAAAATTGGCATGGGATGGCAAGAAGGTTTGACGAATATGACTGTCTGGTCATCACCTGATTAACGTGAATATCCTGTCGCGTACGTCGTCAAACCATTTCCTCCCTACACGTGTGGCACATACCCTTAGACCACGGGTCGCGACATGCGGTGTTACGACTCGGGTCCGGCGGGTCTCGTCAATAGTAGCTGGCCCCCGCCGTCGTATCCGTTAGCCCATCTTTTGTAGAGAGGAAGGCGCGTTCGTACTAGAGAGAACAGAGGCTTATTTACATAGATGCATGATGAGAGGTATCAAGAGAGAGAGCTTTTTACGAAAAAGATGGCTGATCCCTCCGTCATAGGAATCGGTATAACACGAAAGTGAAATGTGTTGTCACAGTAGTAGTTGATTGTTTATAGTGCATTGGCATATGAGAGCTTGTACAATGTCTATTGTTGTTTGGCAGATATAGCACCGCTTCATGTGGATGCACCCATGTTGACGCCTAGTGGCACATCTACGTACCGACGACTATCGCCCATGATCATGATTTAACCCTTGCGGTAGCGGAAGTTGTCAAGATATATACCTGGACGCCGCATATGGTGAATTTCGCGCAAAGATGGCATCAACAAGCACATAGTAAACCCAATTATTCGGTTGATGGGATTCGATATGCACTCCTTCAAAGCGTCGTGAAACGCGAAGAGAAACACGACGAGCGTCGTGTCTTCCCTTTAGCCTGGCCATTATTATCACAGGGCGAGCGGGGAACGCGGTGCGACAGCCAGGCAAGCGTCGGAGAGGTATTTTTCGAGATGGATGGATGCCATTATGGATGCTATGCTCGAGGCTTGGGCTAAAGCCACCCGCTCGCGGTGCGTTAAAGCGTTGATGAAATTTCACTTCTATTGGAAACGCGCCGGATGGGACGGTCGTAGCAACGGCGCGTTGCCGTAGCTAATTGCGGAGGCAACGAAGTTTCTTTTTTTTTTTTTTCGAGCCTGGTGGCAACATGTTGCCGCCCAGTTATAAAGGGGACGCTTATAGCATTCATCCATCCAAGAGCACTGTGAGAGGAAAGTGTGAAAGATAAAAGGCAGGTTCATGTAGACTCCGTCATGTGTTTGGCGGTAGCGCAGTGGCTGATCGCCCGCCAGCCAACGTCGCTGACAGAGAGGTTGTGGGTTCGACTCCTGTCAACGCAACTTTTTCATAGCTTTTTCTTTGCCATCTGATGGCGTTCGTTTTGCTGACGTATTTCCGTCACGGAAATACGTCATGAAAGTCTTGGTGGCCCCCGGCATAAAGCACTTTCGTGTTAGAAGTCTTCGGCTTATAAAGCCCCGAGTCTGCCAACACTGAGGGCCTCGAAACCGGTGTTCGCAGCTCCCGCCAATCCTGTGACTTGCTGTCCCGGCGTCAGGCCTTTCTCCCTCCCTCCCTCCCTCCCTCCCTCCCTCCCTCCCTCCCTCTCTCTCTCTCTCTCTATATATATATATATATATATATATATAGTAGTGGGAAAAGAATCACGCGGACCCCGATAGAATAAGGAATGAAGAAAGAAACTACGACTTTCGTTGGTTTGGCACTGTATATTTTCACTAACGTTTCGTCTGGTGGACCAGACTTTGTCAAAGTAACAAGTACATCGCGGTGGGTTTCCTTATAAACACGCTTAAAGTAGATAGATAGTTTCAAAGAACTTATCGATAGCAAGAATGACAACATAAGATAGCGGTCACGCGCAGTCGACATGGATTCATGCGGGCACATTTGGGACTCGTGGCCGCGAAATCAGGTTACACAGGGTAACATAGATTGCACACGCAGTTGATATGGCATTACACACTAGTGATGTGACAGAATTGTTGGAATGCACGTCACATGGAAGAAAAGGCGGGGGGGGGGGGAATGACATCAGATCTGCGCTTTACCTATTTTTTTCGCAGGAACGTAATCACATGCTAGCATTAAACTGCGAACAGTCTGAAATCGCAAACAGAAAATCTACTCAGCACTAAGGTCAATTTTTACTTTTAAGTTCTCCTGAAGTACGCTTCAAACACATCAAGGTTAATACGAGAAGAAGCTAAAAAAACTGAAAAACAGCACAGACACCGTACATGATGCACACAACTCAGTACGTATGCACGTAGTCTGGTACGAAAGCTGAAAAATTGTGGGTGATTACCAACGTAACCGTAGAAGAAACACGAGCGATATTAGAAACAGAGCTGCCTATCCCGTTGAAGACCAGGTTATGATTAACAGTGCTTAGTGGGAACGCTTGTAAGTGTGCCTATGCTTTCGTTGATACCGGATGAGACGGTGTTAAACTTATAGATTAGGTAAGACTCGCGGCTTCACGATCATGATGAGAACGAAAGCCTGACTCAAGTATAGTGGCCCGAATATTTTCAAAAGAATGCCCAGGTAAACGAATGTGTTTTGATAATGGTAGGCTAGGAAGCTTATTGGAATGCGATCTATGGTTGTTAAAGCGTATTCTAAATGAAGTTTCCGTTTGGCCAATGTACTGTTTTTTGCAGACGGTACACTCAAGCATGTATATAACGTTAGAACTATCGCAATTAAATGAACCTCGAATGTTAAGGGAGAAGTCTGAAAACGTGCTATTGGCTTTCTGTGTTGTTTGCATATGTATGCACACCTTGCAACGTGCTTTGTTGCAGGGTGCACAGCCAGTTATTTCGGGCTTATTTACTTTCGATGACGTTAATAAATCTCGGAGATTTTTAGACCGTCGGTACACAACGCGAGGTGGTTCAGGAAAATACTCTTGAGATGTTCGCTTTGGGCAAGGATATTGTAGTGGCGTTTAATATAGAGTGTACCTTTGGTGCTGATGCTGAGTGTGTTAGTACAAGGTTGGTGCTATTCTGTTTTTCGGGCAAACGGTTCCCCCTCAGAATTTCCGCTCTATTTAATTTATCTGCTCGACCTATTGCGTCATCGATTAAAGCCGATGGATATTGCCGTTTAGTGAGAGAAGTTTTAAGTTGTTCGCAATTCGCTATGAAATCCTCGCGGTTGGAGCACAATCGTTTAAAGCGATGGGCCTGACTATAGGGAATGGCGGTCTTGCAATGTCGTACATGACTGCTCTTGAAATGCAGAAGTGGGTTTTTATCAGTAGGTTTACGATATAGTTTAGTCAGCAGTTTTCCTTCGCATAGCGACACAGTGACGTCTAGGAAGTTTACCGAAAGTGGCGAGTAACTATGCGACAGTTTGATTGACGGGTGGAAATGATTAAACGCATCTATAAATTTCAAGAGGTTTTGTTCCCCATATGTCCAAATCAAGAAAATATCATCAATGAATCGCTTATAAACAAAGGCTGCATGTCAGTGCTGGATAAGAAATCATTCTCCAAAATACCCATAAAGATATTAGCATAATTCGGACCTATTCGGGTTCCCATCGAAGTACCGCTTACCTGAACGTAATGGCTATCATTGAATTCGAAGTTATTAAGTTCAAGAATAAGTTTTAGGAGCGATCCCAGGGTTTCTTTATCTACAGGCTTTTCGACACGACAGTCTTCATACGCTTTAAGGACTGCTGAAATCCCATCGGCATGCGGTATGTTAGTGTAAAGCGAGGTGACGTCGAGAGTTACAAGGATGAATTATGCGGAATGGTAAGGTGTAATATATCTTGGAGAAAACTATTGGTATCCTTTACGAATGACGGAAATGTTCCAGGAATCTCGTTAATAAGGGAGTCTACATAGCGTGAAAGGTTTTCCGTTGTAGTGTTCACACCGGAAATGATCGGGCGGCCTGGGTTACCTTGTTTGTGAATCTTTGGTAGCAAGTAAAACCTACCAGCCACGGGACTGAGCGGTATGAGAGACCTAACGGTTTTTTCGTCTAGTTTTTTCTGCTTTAGTAATTTTGTGAGCTGATCTATCAAAATGGACCTAAAGTTATCGGTTGGGTCGGTTGCGAGGGGTTTATAAAAAGTGGTATCCGAGAGTTGTCTGATCGCTTCCATGATATAATCACTCTTATTGAGAACAACAATCGCTCCTCCCTTATCTGCGGGTTTAATGACGATATCATGATTATTTGAAAGCTCTTCAAGCGCTGTTTTTTCTTCCTTCGTCATATTCTGTCGGTAAGGGACACGGGTTTTGTACGCCTCCAGTATTTCACGTTGCACTGCACTTATATACAAATCTAGACATTTATCACGTTGCGCTGGTGGGGTCCAGTGTTTGTATGAGGGCATAGATAGTTTAGCGTCACTAGGATTTTCACGGTTATGGAAGTACTCTCTTAGGCGCATGGTTCGAGCAAAGTTGTCAAGGTCTTTTAAAAGCTGAAATTCATTGAATCCACCAGAGGTTGGGCAAAAGGTAAGACCCTTCGATAAGGCCGATATGTGAGCACCAGAAAGAACGAACATTGAAAGGTTAACAACATTGTCGCTTGGTTCAGTTGGTCTGCTTCTGAGTGATGGTTCAGTAGGAACAGTATCTATGTTAGCAATACATATAGAAGGGTCTATGCCATCACGAATAAATTTATTGTGTTTGAGCGTGCATAAGGTTTTCTTCTTATTCTGTTTAAATTCTGCCAGGCATTCTAATTCACGTGGCGTTAACTGTGACGTGAAGCGGCTTTCTTCGCTATGTAGACGCATCGTACATGATTTGTAATGGTTAACAACAATACGCAGTAATTCCAAAGAGGCGTTGCTTAGTACTCTTTGCCAATCGGCTTTGTTCGACTCAGAAAGGTCGCAAGTGGCCGGCTTCAGTCTTAGCTGTAAGCCTTTCGGTACTTTAGAAGCATTCAGGTACGTCGACAGTGCGGTTACATGCAGTTCAGAGCGGATGCTTTTCTCGGCAATTTTTCTAGCCCTTAAGAATGTCCTAGAAGGAAGACGCTGAACAGAGTTACCAGGAATCGGCAGTCAATTGGCGGCTTTGTCACGAGCGGGGTTCTTCCGGGTAGGGTAGCGGCGGCCCAAAGACGGAGTGGTCTGTGTGCCTCCCTCGTGAAGGTGGCGGTTGTTTGTGACGGGAGAGACGCGGCTGGTGCCTGGGGAAGTTAAAGAACAGTTCTTACTTGGAGGGGTACGGCTGGAACCCCGATGGTTCCGATGGCTTGAGACTGAAAGGTCCTTGTTGGCGTCTGCTGAGGGTTGACTGTAGCGCGTTCCAGAAGAAGTACGGCTGGCACCGGGAAGGCCACGGTGGTTCGAGACTGGAGGCCAGTGGTCGACGTCTGGGGAAGGCTGCGCGGAGCACGTTCTAGGCGAAGTCTGGGCGGCACCGCTGTGGAGGACACACGATGCGAAATCACGCCACAGTGATACATCGTTGTCAGTGCGTTTGAAGAAAAGTTCACGGATATGGCTGGCCATGAGTGCGACGCCTTCAAAACTCGGGTGGAGGCCGTCGGCGGCTAGAACACGGCCTGGGGGCAGGTACTGGAATCCGTGGTCCACGAAGAAGACTTTCCTCGAGTGGCTGCAAAATCCACGCAGTAGTTTATTGAAGTAGCTGGCTTCTCGGTTGCAGCGTCGGACGAACAAGAGGTTGCGGTTACCATGACGACGATTGGTACAACGAGGGAGAATGAGTGTAGCATAGATTCTTGAGATGTTTGGCATTGTCTTCATAATTAGTTCAAGCAGAGAGCGATACCTTTCAAATGCTGCTGCTCCGTTGCTTGACGGCATGTCGTTAGTACCGACAAGAAGCATAAGGTTTTTCGCCGTTTCTGGCACAAAATTTAGCAGTGACCGGACGTCTTCAGTGGTGGCACCGACTTGGGAAACGAAGGCCGGCGTTCCTTGCGCACTGGGATCAAAGTACTGGTGCAAGTACTTCGACTGGGAGTCGCCGATGACGACTGTCGAAGTTTCAGTCGTGGGATACTTCAGGCTGATGTGCCTCAACGTAGTCGTTTCGGGGGCCATGGCAGGGAAATAGTAGTGGGAAAAGAATCACGCGGACCCCGATAGAATAAGGAATGAAGAAAGAAACTACGACTTTCGTTGGTTTGGCACTGTATATTTTCACTAACGTTTCGTCTGGTGGACCAGACTTTGTCAAAGTAACAAGTACATCGCGGTGGGTTTCCTTATAAACACGCTTAAAGTAGATAGATAGTTTCAAAGAACTTATCGATAGCAAGAATGACAACATAAGATAGCGGTCACGCGCAGTCGACATGGATTCATGCGGGCACATTTGGGACTCGTGGCCGCGAAATCAGGTTACACAGGGTAACATAGATTGCACACGCAGTTGATATGGCATTACACACTAGTGATGTGACAGAATTGTTGGAATGCACGTCACATGGAAGAAAAGGCGGGGGGGGGGGGGGGGGGAATGACATCAGATCTGCGCTTTACCTATTTTTTTCGCAGGAACGTAATCACATGCTAGCATTAAACTGCGAACAGTCTGAAATCGCAAACAGAAAATCTACTCAGCACTAAGGTCAATTTTTACTTTTAAGTTCTCCTGAAGTACGCTTCAAACACATCAAGGTTAATACGAGAAGAAGCTAAAAAAACTGAAAAACAGCACAGACACCGTACATGATGCACACAACTCAGTACGTATGCACGTAGTCTGGTACGAAAGCTGAAAAATTGTGGGTGATTACCAACGTAACCGTAGAAGAAACACGAGCGATATTAGAAACAGAGCTGCCTATCCCGTTGAAGACCAGGTTATGATTAACAGTGCTTAGTGGGAACGCTTGTAAGTGTGCCTATGCTTTCGTTGATACCGGATGAGACGGTGTTAAACTTATAGATTAGGTAAGACTCGCGGGCTTCACGATCATGATGAGAACGAAAGCCTGACTCAAGTATAGTGGCCCGAATATTTTCAAAAGAATGCCCAGGTAAACGAATGTGTTTTGATAATGGTAGGCTAGGAAGCTTATTGGAATGCGATCTATGGTTGTTAAAGCGTATTCTAAATGAAGTTTCCGTTTGGCCAATGTACTGTTTTTTGCAGACGGTACACTCAAGCATGTATATAACGTTAGAACTATCGCAATTAAATGAACCTCGAATGTTAAGGGAGAAGTCTGAAAACGTGCTATTGGCTTTCTGTGTTGTTTGCATATGTATGCACACCTTGCAACGTGCTTTGTTGCAGGGTGCACAGCCAGTTATTTCGGGCTTATTTACTTTCGATGACGTTAATAAATCTCGGAGATTTTTAGACCGTCGGTACACAACGCGAGGTGGTTCAGGAAAAATACTCTTGAGATGTTCGCTTTGGGCAAGGATATTGTAGTGGCGTTTTAATATAGAGTGTACCTTTGGTGCTGATGCTGAGTGTGTTAGTACAAGGTTGGTGCTATTCTGTTTTTCGGGCAAACGGTTCCCCCTCAGAATTTCCGCTCTATTAATTTATCTGCTCGACCTATTGCGTCATCGATTAAAGCCGATGGATATTGCCGTTTAGTGAGAGAAGTTTTAAGTTGTTCGCAATTCGCTATGAAATCCTCGCGGTTGGAGCACAATCGTTTAAAGCGATGGGCCTGACTATAGGGAATGGCGGTCTTGCAATGTCGTACATGACTGCTCTTGAAATGCAGAAGTGGGTTTTATCAGTAGGTTTACGATATAGTTTAGTCAGCAGTTTTCCTTCGCATAGCGACACAGTGACGTCTAGGAAGTTTACCGAAAGTGGCGAGTAACTATGCGACAGTTTGATTGACGGGTGGAAATGATTAAACGCATCTATAAATTTCAAGAGGTTTTGTTCCCCATATGTCCAAATCAAGAAAATATCATCAATGAATCGCTTATAAAACAAAGGCTGCATGTCAGTGCTGGATAAGAAATCATTCTCCAAAATACCCATAAAGATATTAGCATAATTCGGACCTATTCGGGTTCCCATCGAAGTACCGCTTACCTGAACGTAATGGCTATCATTGAATTCGAAGTTATTAAGTTCAAGAATAAGTTTTAGGAGCGATCCCAGGGTTTCTTTATCTACAGGCTTTTCGACACGACAGTCTTCATACGCTTTAAGGACTGCTGAAATCCCATCGGCATGCGGTATGTTAGTGTAAAGCGAGGTGACGTCGAGAGTTACAAGGATTGAATTATGCGGAATGGTAAGGTGTAATATATCTTGGAGAAAACTATTGGTATCCTTTACGAATGACGGAAATGTTCCAGGAATCTCGTTAATAAGGGAGTCTACATAGCGTGAAAGGTTTTCCGTTGTAGTGTTCACACCGGAAATGATCGGGCGGCCTGGGTTACCTTGTTTGTGAATCTTTGGTAGCAAGTAAAACCTACCAGCCACGGGACTGAGCGGTATGAGAGACCTAACGGTTTTTTCGTCTAGTTTTTTCTGCTTTAGTAATTTCTGCTTTAGATATGGGGAACAAAACCTCTTGAAATTTATAGATGCGTTTAATCATTTCCACCCGTCAATCAAACTGTCGCATAGTTACTCGCCACTTTCGGTAAACTTCCTAGACGTCACTGTGTCGCTATGCGAAGGAAAACTGCTGACTAAACTATATCGTAAACCTACTGATAAAAACCCACTTCTGCATTTCAAGAGCAGTCATGTACGACATTGCAAGACCGCCATTCCCTATAGTCAGGCCCATCGCTTTAAACGATTGTGCTCCAACCGCGAGGATTTCATAGCGAATTGCGAACAACTTAAAACTTCTCTCACTAAACGGCAATATCCATCGGCTTTAATCGATGACGCAATAGGTCGAGCAGATAAATTAAATAGAGCGGAAATTCTGAGGGGAACCGTTTGCCCGAAAAACAGAATAGCACCAACCTTGTACTAACACACTCAGCATCAGCACCAAAGGTACACTCTATATTAAAACGCCACTACAATATCCTTGCCCAAAGCGAACATCTCAAGAGTATTTTTCCTGAACCACCTCGCGTTGTGTACCGACGGTCTAAAAATCTCCGAGATTTATTAACGTCATCGAAAGTAAATAAGCCCGAAATAACTGGCTGTGCACCCTGCAACAAAGCACGTTGCAAGGTGTGCATACATATGCAAACAACACAGAAAGCCAATAGCACGTTTTCAGACTTCTCCCTTAACATTCGAGGTTCATTTAATTGCGATAGTTCTAACGTTATATACATGCTTGAGTGTACCGTCTGCAAAAAACAGTACATTGGCCAAACGGAAACTTCATTTAGAATACGCTTTAACAACCATAGATCGCATTCCAATAAGCTTCCTAGCCTACCATTATCAAAACACATTCGTTTACCTGGGCATTCTTTTGAAAATATTCGGGCCACTATACTTGAGTCAGGCTTTCGTTCTCATCATGATCGTGAAGCCCGCGAGTCTTACCTAATCTATAAGTTTAACACCGTCTTTGAAACTATCTATCTACTTTAAGCGTGTTTATAAGGAAACCCACCGCGATGTACTTGTTACTTTGACAAAGTCTGGTCCACCAGACGAAACGTTAGTGAAAATATACAGTGCCAAACCAACGAAAGTCGTAGTTTCTTTCTTCATTCCTTATTCTATCGGGGTCCGCGTGATTCTTTTCCCACTACTATTTCCCTGCCATGGCCCCCGAAACGACTACGTTGAGGCACATCAGCCTGAAGTATCCCACGACTGAAACTTCGACAGTCGTCATCGGCGACTCCCAGTCGAAGTACTTGCACCAGTACTTTGATCCCAGTGCGCAAGGAACGCCGGCCTTCGTTTCCCAAGTCGGTGCCACCACTGAAGACGTCCGGTCACTGCTAAATTTTGTGCCAGAAACGGCGAAAAACCTTATGCTTCTTGTCGGTACTAACGACATGCCGTCAAGCAACGGAGCAGCAGCATTTGAAAGGTATCGCTCTCTGCTTGAACTAATTATGAAGACAATGCCAAACATCTCAAGAATCTATGCTACACTCATTCTCCCTCGTTGTACCAATCGTCGTCATGGTAACCGCAACCTCTTGTTCGTCCGACGCTGCAACCGAGAAGCCAGCTACTTCAATAAACTACTGCGTGGATTTTGCAGCCACTCGAGGAAAGTCTTCTTCGTGGACCACGGATTCCAGTACCTGCCCCCAGGCCGTGTTCTAGCCGCCGACGGCCTCCACCCGAGTTTTGAAGGCGTCGCACTCATGGCCAGCCATATCCGTGAACTTTTCTTCAAACGCACTGACAACGATGTATCACTGTGGCGTGATTTCGCATCGTGTGTCCTCCACAGCGGTGCCGCCCAGACTTCGCCTAGAACGTGCTCCGCGCAGCCTTCCCCAGACGTCGACCACTGGCCTCCAGTCTCGAACCACCGTGGCCTTCCCGGTGCCAGCCGTACTTCTTCTGGAACGCGCTACAGTCAACCCTCAGCAGACGCCAACAAGGACCTTTCAGTCTCAAGCCATCGGAACCATCGGGGTTCCAGCCGTACCCCTCCAAGTAAGAACTGTTCTTTAACTTCCCCAGGCACCAGCCGCGTCTCTCCCGTCACAAACAGCCGCCACCTTCACGAGGGAGGCACACAGACCACTCCGTCTTTGGGCCGCCGCTACCCTACCCGGAAGAACCCCGCTCGTGACAAAGCCGCCAATTGACTGCCGATTCCTGGTAACTCTGTTCAGCGTCTTCCTTCTAGGACATTCTTAAGGGCTAGAAAAATTGCCGAGAAAAGCATCCGCTCTGAACTGCATGTAACCGCACTGTCGACGTACCTGAATGCTTCTAAAGTACCGAAAGGCTTACAGCTAAGACTGAAGCCGGCCACTTGCGACCTTTCTGAGTCGAACAAAGCCGATTGGCAAAGAGTACTAAGCAACGCCTCTTTGGAATTACTGCGTATTGTTGTTAACCATTACAAATCATGTACGATGCGTCTACATAGCGAAGAAAGCCGCTTCACGTCACAGTTAACGCCACGTGAATTAGAATGCCTGGCAGAATTTAAACAGAATAAGAAGAAAACCTTATGCACGCTCAAACACAATAAATTTATTCGTGATGGCATAGACCCTTCTATATGTATTGCTAACATAGATACTGTTCCTACTGAACCATCACTCAGAAGCAGACCAACTGAACCAAGCGACAATGTTGTTAACCTTTCAATGTTCGTTCTTTCTGGTGCTCACATATCGGCCTTATCGAAGGGTCTTACCTTTTGCCCAACCTCTGGTGGATTCAATGAATTTCAGCTTTTAAAAGACCTTGACAACTTTGCTCGAACCATGCGCCTAAGAGAGTACTTCCATAACCGTGAAAATCCTAGTGACGCTAAACTATCTATGCCCTCATACAAACACTGGACCCCACCAGCGCAACGTGATAAATGTCTAGATTTGTATATAAGTGCAGTGCAACGTGAAATACTGGAGGCGTACAAAACCCGTGTCCCTTACCGACAGAATATGACGAAGGAAGAAAAAACAGCGCTTGAAGAGCTTTCAAATAATCATGATATCGTCATTAAACCCGCAGATAAGGGAGGAGCGATTGTTGTTCTCAATAAGAGTGATTATATCATGGAAGCGATCAGACAACTCTCGGATACCACTTTTTATAAACCCCTCGCAACCGACCCAACCGATAACTTTAGGTCCATTTTGATAGATCAGCTCACAAAATTACTAAAGCAGAAAAAACTAGACGAAAAAACCGTTAGGTCTCTCATACCGCTCAGTCCCGTGGCTGGTAGGTTTTACTTGCTACCAAAGATTCACAAACAAGGTAACCCAGGCCGCCCGATCATTTCCGGTGTGAACACTACAACGGAAAACCTTTCACGCTATGTAGACTCCCTTATTAACGAGATTCCTGGAACATTTCCGTCATTCGTAAAGGATACCAATAGTTTTCTCCAAGATATATTACACCTTACCATTCCGCATAATTCAATCCTTGTAACTCTCGACGTCACCTCGCTTTACACTAACATACCGCATGCCGATGGGATTTCAGCAGTCCTTAAAGCGTATGAAGACTGTCGTGTCGAAAAGCCTGTAGATAAAGAAACCCTGGGATCGCTCCTAAAACTTATTCTTGAACTTAATAACTTCGAATTCAATGATAGCCATTACGTTCAGGTAAGCGGTACTTCGATGGGAACCCGAATAGGTCCGAATTATGCTAATATCTTTATGGGTATTTTGGAGAATGATTTCTTATCCAGCACTGACATGCAGCCTTTGTTTTATAAGCGATTCATTGATGATATTTTCTTGATTTGGACATATGGGGAACAAAACCTCTTGAAATTTATAGATGCGTTTAATCATTTCCACCCGTCAATCAAACTGTCGCATAGTTACTCGCCACTTTCGGTAAACTTCCTAGACGTCACTGTGTCGCTATGCGAAGGAAAACTGCTGACTAAACTATATCGTAAACCTACTGATAAAAACCCACTTCTGCATTTCAAGAGCAGTCATGTACGACATTGCAAGACCGCCATTCCCTATAGTCAGGCCCATCGCTTTAAACGATTGTGCTCCAACCGCGAGGATTTCATAGCGAATTGCGAACAACTTAAAACTTCTCTCACTAAACGGCAATATCCATCGGCTTTAATCGATGACGCAATAGGTCGAGCAGATAAATTAAATAGAGCGGAAATTCTGAGGGGGAACCGTTTGCCCGAAAAACAGAATAGCACCAACCTTGTACTAACACACTCAGCATCAGCACCAAAGGTACACTCTATATTAAAACGCCACTACAATATCCTTGCCCAAAGCGAACATCTCAAGAGTATTTTTCCTGAACCACCTCGCGTTGTGTACCGACGGTCTAAAAATCTCCGAGATTTATTAACGTCATCGAAAGTAAATAAGCCCGAAATAACTGGCTGTGCACCCTGCAACAAAGCACGTTGCAAGGTGTGCATACATATGCAAACAACACAGAAAGCCAATAGCACGTTTTCAGACTTCTCCCTTAACATTCGAGGTTCATTTAATTGCGATAGTTCTAACGTTATATACATGCTTGAGTGTACCGTCTGCAAAAAACAGTACATTGGCCAAACGGAAACTTCATTTAGAATACGCTTTAACAACCATAGATCGCATTCCAATAAGCTTCCTAGCCTACCATTATCAAAACACATTCGTTTACCTGGGCATTCTTTTGAAAATATTCGGGCCACTATACTTGAGTCAGGCTTTCGTTCTCATCATGATCGTGAAGCCCGCGAGTCTTACCTAATCTATAAGTTTAACACCGTCTCATCCGGTATCAACGAAAGCATAGGCACACTTACAAGCGTTCCCACTAAGCACTGTTAATCATAACCTGGTCTTCAACGGGATAGGCAGCTCTGTTTCTAATATCGCTCGTGTTTCTTCTACGGTTACGTTGGTAATCACCCACAATTTTTCAGCTTTCGTACCAGACTACGTGCATACGTACTGAGTTGTGTGCATCATGTACGGTGTCTGTGCTGTTTTTCAGTTTTTTTAGCTTCTTCTCGTATTAACCTTGATGTGTTTGAAGCGTACTTCAGGAGAACTTAAAAGTAAAAATTGACCTTAGTGCTGAGTAGATTTTCTGTTTGCGATTTCAGACTGTTCGCAGTTTAATGCTAGCATGTGATTACGTTCCTGCGAAAAAAATAGGTAAAGCGCAGATCTGATGTCATTCCCCCCCCCCCCCCCCGCCTTTTCTTCCATGTGACGTGCATTCCAACAATTCTGTCACATCACTAGTGTGTAATGCCATATCAACTGCGTGTGCAATCTATGTTACCCTGTGTAACCTGATTTCGCGGCCACGAGTCCCAAATGTGCCCGCATGAATCCATGTCGACTGCGCGTGACCGCTATCTTATGTTGTCATTCTTGCTATCGATAAGTTCTTTGAAACTATCTATCTACTTTAAGCGTGTTTATAAGGAAACCCACCGCGATGTACTTGTTACTTTGACAAAGTCTGGTCCACCAGACGAAACGTTAGTGAAAATATACAGTGCCAAACCAACGAAAGTCGTAGTTTCTTTCTTCATTCCTTATTCTATCGGGGTCCGCGTGATTCTTTTCCCACTACTATTTCCCTGCCATGGCCCCCGAAACGACTACGTTGAGGCACATCAGCCTGAAGTATCCCACGACTGAAACTTCGACAGTCGTCATCGGCGACTCCCAGTCGAAGTACTTGCACCAGTACTTTGATCCCAGTGCGCAAGGAACGCCGGCCTTCGTTTCCCAAGTCGGTGCCACCACTGAAGACGTCCGGTCACTGCTAAATTTTGTGCCAGAAACGGCGAAAAACCTTATGCTTCTTGTCGGTACTAACGACATGCCGTCAAGCAACGGAGCAGCAGCATTTGAAAGGTATCGCTCTCTGCTTGAACTAATTATGAAGACAATGCCAAACATCTCAAGAATCTATGCTACACTCATTCTCCCTCGTTGTACCAATCGTCGTCATGGTAACCGCAACCTCTTGTTCGTCCGACGCTGCAACCGAGAAGCCAGCTACTTCAATAAACTACTGCGTGGATTTTGCAGCCACTCGAGGAAAGTCTTCTTCGTGGACCACGGATTCCAGTACCTGCCCCCAGGCCGTGTTCTAGCCGCCGACGGCCTCCACCCGAGTTTTGAAGGCGTCGCACTCATGGCCAGCCATATCCGTGAACTTTTCTTCAAACGCACTGACAACGATGTATCACTGTGGCGTGATTTCGCATCGTGTGTCCTCCACAGCGGTGCCGCCCAGACTTCGCCTAGAACGTGCTCCGCGCAGCCTTCCCCAGACGTCGACCACTGGCCTCCAGTCTCGAACCACCGTGGCCTTCCCGGTGCCAGCCGTACTTCTTCTGGAACGCGCTACAGTCAACCCTCAGCAGACGCCAACAAGGACCTTTCAGTCTCAAGCCATCGGAACCATCGGGGTTCCAGCCGTACCCCTCCAAGTAAGAACTGTTCTTTAACTTCCCCAGGCACCAGCCGCGTCTCTCCCGTCACAAACAGCCGCCACCTTCACGAGGGAGGCACACAGACCACTCCGTCTTTGGGCCGCCGCTACCCTACCCGGAAGAACCCCGCTCGTGACAAAGCCGCCAATTGACTGCCGATTCCTGGTAACTCTGTTCAGCGTCTTCCTTCTAGGACATTCTTAAGGGCTAGAAAAATTGCCGAGAAAAGCATCCGCTCTGAACTGCATGTAACCGCACTGTCGACGTACCTGAATGCTTCTAAAGTACCGAAAGGCTTACAGCTAAGACTGAAGCCGGCCACTTGCGACCTTTCTGAGTCGAACAAAGCCGATTGGCAAAGAGTACTAAGCAACGCCTCTTTGGAATTACTGCGTATTGTTGTTAACCATTACAAATCATGTACGATGCGTCTACATAGCGAAGAAAGCCGCTTCACGTCACAGTTAACGCCACGTGAATTAGAATGCCTGGCAGAATTTAAACAGAATAAGAAGAAAACCTTATGCACGCTCAAACACAATAAATTTATTCGTGATGGCATAGACCCTTCTATATGTATTGCTAACATAGATACTGTTCCTACTGAACCATCACTCAGAAGCAGACCAACTGAACCAAGCGACAATGTTGTTAACCTTTCAATGTTCGTTCTTTCTGGTGCTCACATATCGGCCTTATCGAAGGGTCTTACCTTTTGCCCAACCTCTGGTGGATTCAATGAATTTCAGCTTTTAAAAGACCTTGACAACTTTGCTCGAACCATGCGCCTAAGAGAGTACTTCCATAACCGTGAAAATCCTAGTGACGCTAAACTATCTATGCCCTCATACAAACACTGGACCCCACCAGCGCAACGTGATAAATGTCTAGATTTGTATATAAGTGCAGTGCAACGTGAAATACTGGAGGCGTACAAAACCCGTGTCCCTTACCGACAGAATATGACGAAGGAAGAAAAAACAGCGCTTGAAGAGCTTTCAAATAATCATGATATCGTCATTAAACCCGCAGATAAGGGAGGAGCGATTGTTGTTCTCAATAAGAGTGATTATATCATGGAAGCGATCAGACAACTCTCGGATACCACTTTTTATAAACCCCTCGCAACCGACCCAACCGATAACTTTAGGTCCATTTTGATAGATCAGCTCACAAAATTACTAAAGCAGAAAAAACTAGACGAAAAAACCGTTAGGTCTCTCATACCGCTCAGTCCCGTGGCTGGTAGGTTTTACTTGCTACCAAGATTCACAAACAAGGTAACCCAGGCCGCCCGATCATTTCCGGTGTGAACACTACAACGGAAAACCTTTCACGCTATGTAGACTCCCTTATTAACGAGATTCCTGGAACATTTCCGTCATTCGTAAAGGATACCAATAGTTTTCTCCAAGATATATTACACCTTACCATTCCGCATAATTCAATCCTTGTAACTCTCGACGTCACCTCGCTTTACACTAACATACCGCATGCCGATGGGATTTCAGCAGTCCTTAAAGCGTATGAAGACTGTCGTGTCGAAAAGCCTGTAGATAAAGAAACCCTGGGATCGCTCCTAAAACTTATTCTTGAACTTAATAACTTCGAATTCAATGATAGCCATTACGTTCAGGTAAGCGGTACTTCGATGGGAACCCGAATAGGTCCGAATTATGCTAATATCTTTATGGGTATTTTGGAGAATGATTTCTTATCCAGCACTGACATGCAGCCTTTGTTTTATAAGCGATTCATTGATGATATTTTCTTGATTTGGACATATGGGGAACAAAACCTCTTGAAATTTATAGATGCGTTTAATCATTTCCACCCGTCAATCAAACTGTCGCATAGTTACTCGCCACTTTCGGTAAACTTCCTAGACGTCACTGTGTCGCTATGCGAAGGAAAACTGCTGACTAAACTATATCGTAAACCTACTGATAAAAACCCACTTCTGCATTTCAAGAGCAGTCATGTACGACATTGCAAGACCGCCATTCCCTATAGTCAGGCCCATCGCTTTAAACGATTGTGCTCCAACCGCGAGGATTTCATAGCGAATTGCGAACAACTTAAAACTTCTCTCACTAAACGGCAATATCCATCGGCTTTAATCGATGACGCAATAGGTCGAGCAGATAAATTAAATAGAGCGGAAATTCTGAGGGGGAACCGTTTGCCCGAAAAACAGAATAGCACCAACCTTGTACTAACACACTCAGCATCAGCACCAAAGGTACACTCTATATTAAAACGCCACTACAATATCCTTGCCCAAAGCGAACATCTCAAGAGTATTTTTCCTGAACCACCTCGCGTTGTGTACCGACGGTCTAAAAATCTCCGAGATTTATTAACGTCATCGAAAGTAAATAAGCCCGAAATAACTGGCTGTGCACCCTGCAACAAAGCACGTTGCAAGGTGTGCATACATATGCAAACAACACAGAAAGCCAATAGCACGTTTTCAGACTTCTCCCTTAACATTCGAGGTTCATTTAATTGCGATAGTTCTAACGTTATATACATGCTTGAGTGTACCGTCTGCAAAAAACAGTACATTGGCCAAACGGAAACTTCATTTAGAATACGCTTTAACAACCATAGATCGCATTCCAATAAGCTTCCTAGCCTACCATTATCAAAACACATTCGTTTACCTGGGCATTCTTTTGAAAATATTCGGGCCACTATACTTGAGTCAGGCTTTCGTTCTCATCATGATCGTGAAGCCCGCGAGTCTTACCTAATCTATAAGTTTAACACCGTCTCATCCGGTATCAACGAAAGCATAGGCACACTTACAAGCGTTCCCACTAAGCACTGTTAATCATAACCTGGTCTTCAACGGGATAGGCAGCTCTGTTTCTAATATCGCTCGTGTTTCTTCTACGGTTACGTTGGTAATCACCCACAATTTTTCAGCTTTCGTACCAGACTACGTGCATACGTACTGAGTTGTGTGCATCATGTACGGTGTCTGTGCTGTTTTTCAGTTTTTTTAGCTTCTTCTCGTATTAACCTTGATGTGTTTGAAGCGTACTTCAGGAGAACTTAAAAGTAAAAATTGACCTTAGTGCTGAGTAGATTTTCTGTTTGCGATTTCAGACTGTTCGCAGTTTAATGCTAGCATGTGATTACGTTCCTGCGAAAAAAATAGGTAAAGCGCAGATCTGATGTCATTCCCCCCCCCCCCCCCCCCCCCCCCCCCCGCCTTTTCTTCCATGTGACGTGCATTCCAACAATTCTGTCACATCACTAGTGTGTAATGCCATATCAACTGCGTGTGCAATCTATGTTACCCTGTGTAACCTGATTTCGCGGCCACGAGTCCCAAATGTGCCCGCATGAATCCATGTCGACTGCGCGTGACCGCTATCTTATGTTGTCATTCTTGCTATCGATAAGTTCTTTGAAACTATCTATCTACTTTAAGCGTGTTTATAAGGAAACCCACCGCGATGTACTTGTTACTTTGACAAAGTCTGGTCCACCAGACGAAACGTTAGTGAAAATATACAGTGCCAAACCAACGAAAGTCGTAGTTTCTTTCTTCATTCCTTATTCTATCGGGGTCCGCGTGATTCTTTTCCCACTACTATTTCCCTGCCATGGCCCCCGAAACGACTACGTTGAGGCACATCAGCCTGAAGTATCCCACGACTGAAACTTCGACAGTCGTCATCGGCGACTCCCAGTCGAAGTACTTGCACCAGTACTTTGATCCCAGTGCGCAAGGAACGCCGGCCTTCGTTTCCCAAGTCGGTGCCACCACTGAAGACGTCCGGTCACTGCTAAATTTTGTGCCAGAAACGGCGAAAAACCTTATGCTTCTTGTCGGTACTAACGACATGCCGTCAAGCAACGGAGCAGCAGCATTTGAAAGGTATCGCTCTCTGCTTGAACTAATTATGAAGACAATGCCAAACATCTCAAGAATCTATGCTACACTCATTCTCCCTCGTTGTACCAATCGTCGTCATGGTAACCGCAACCTCTTGTTCGTCCGACGCTGCAACCGAGAAGCCAGCTACTTCAATAAACTACTGCGTGGATTTTGCAGCCACTCGAGGAAAGTCTTCTTCGTGGACCACGGATTCCAGTACCTGCCCCCAGGCCGTGTTCTAGCCGCCGACGGCCTCCACCCGAGTTTTGAAGGCGTCGCACTCATGGCCAGCCATATCCGTGAACTTTTCTTCAAACGCACTGACAACGATGTATCACTGTGGCGTGATTTCGCATCGTGTGTCCTCCACAGCGGTGCCGCCCAGACTTCGCCTAGAACGTGCTCCGCGCAGCCTTCCCCAGACGTCGACCACTGGCCTCCAGTCTCGAACCACCGTGGCCTTCCCGGTGCCAGCCGTACTTCTTCTGGAACGCGCTACAGTCAACCCTCAGCAGACGCCAACAAGGACCTTTCAGTCTCAAGCCATCGGAACCATCGGGGTTCCAGCCGTACCCCTCCAAGTAAGAACTGTTCTTTAACTTCCCCAGGCACCAGCCGCGTCTCTCCCGTCACAAACAGCCGCCACCTTCACGAGGGAGGCACACAGACCACTCCGTCTTTGGGCCGCCGCTACCCTACCCGGAAGAACCCCGCTCGTGACAAAGCCGCCAATTGACTGCCGATTCCTGGTAACTCTGTTCAGCGTCTTCCTTCTAGGACATTCTTAAGGGCTAGAAAAATTGCCGAGAAAAGCATCCGCTCTGAACTGCATGTAACCGCACTGTCGACGTACCTGAATGCTTCTAAAGTACCGAAAGGCTTACAGCTAAGACTGAAGCCGGCCACTTGCGACCTTTCTGAGTCGAACAAAGCCGATTGGCAAAGAGTACTAAGCAACGCCTCTTTGGAATTACTGCGTATTGTTGTTAACCATTACAAATCATGTACGATGCGTCTACATAGCGAAGAAAGCCGCTTCACGTCACAGTTAACGCCACGTGAATTAGAATGCCTGGCAGAATTTAAACAGAATAAGAAGAAAACCTTATGCACGCTCAAACACAATAAATTTATTCGTGATGGCATAGACCCTTCTATATGTATTGCTAACATAGATACTGTTCCTACTGAACCATCACTCAGAAGCAGACCAACTGAACCAAGCGACAATGTTGTTAACCTTTCAATGTTCGTTCTTTCTGGTGCTCACATATCGGCCTTATCGAAGGGTCTTACCTTTTGCCCAACCTCTGGTGGATTCAATGAATTTCAGCTTTTAAAAGACCTTGACAACTTTGCTCGAACCATGCGCCTAAGAGAGTACTTCCATAACCGTGAAAATCCTAGTGACGCTAAACTATCTATGCCCTCATACAAACACTGGACCCCACCAGCGCAACGTGATAAATGTCTAGATTTGTATATAAGTGCAGTGCAACGTGAAATACTGGAGGCGTACAAAACCCGTGTCCCTTACCGACAGAATATGACGAAGGAAGAAAAAACAGCGCTTGAAGAGCTTTCAAATAATCATGATATCGTCATTAAACCCGCAGATAAGGGAGGAGCGATTGTTGTTCTCAATAAGAGTGATTATATCATGGAAGCGATCAGACAACTCTCGGATACCACTTTTTATAAACCCCTCGCAACCGACCCAACCGATAACTTTAGGTCCATTTTGATAGATCAGCTCACAAAATTACTAAAGCAGAAAAAACTAGACGAAAAAACCGTTAGGTCTCTCATACCGCTCAGTCCCGTGGCTGGTAGGTTTTACTTGCTACCAAAGATTCACAAACAAGGTAACCCAGGCCGCCCGATCATTTCCGGTGTGAACACTACAACGGAAAACCTTTCACGCTATGTAGACTCCCTTATTAACGAGATTCCTGGAACATTTCCGTCATTCGTAAAGGATACCAATAGTTTTCTCCAAGATATATTACACCTTACCATTCCGCATAATTCAATCCTTGTAACTCTCGACGTCACCTCGCTTTACACTAACATACCGCATGCCGATGGGATTTCAGCAGTCCTTAAAGCGTATGAAGACTGTCGTGTCGAAAAGCCTGTAGATAAAGAAACCCTGGGATCGCTCCTAAAACTTATTCTTGAACTTAATAACTTCGAATTCAATGATAGCCATTACGTTCAGGTAAGCGGTACTTCGATGGGAACCCGAATAGGTCCGAATTATGCTAATATCTTTATGGGTATTTTGGAGAATGATTTCTTATCCAGCACTGACATGCAGCCTTTGTTTTATAAGCGATTCATTGATGATATTTTCTTGATTTGGACATATGGGGAACAAAACCTCTTGAAATTTATAGATGCGTTTAATCATTTCCACCCGTCAATCAAACTGTCGCATAGTTACTCGCCACTTTCGGTAAACTTCCTAGACGTCACTGTGTCGCTATGCGAAGGAAAACTGCTGACTAAACTATATCGTAAACCTACTGATAAAAACCCACTTCTGCATTTCAAGAGCAGTCATGTACGACATTGCAAGACCGCCATTCCCTATAGTCAGGCCCATCGCTTTAAACGATTGTGCTCCAACCGCGAGGATTTCATAGCGAATTGCGAACAACTTAAAACTTCTCTCACTAAACGGCAATATCCATCGGCTTTAATCGATGACGCAATAGGTCGAGCAGATAAATTAAATAGAGCGGAAATTCTGAGGGGGAACCGTTTGCCCGAAAAACAGAATAGCACCAACCTTGTACTAACACACTCAGCATCAGCACCAAAGGTACACTCTATATTAAAACGCCACTACAATATCCTTGCCCAAAGCGAACATCTCAAGAGTATTTTTCCTGAACCACCTCGCGTTGTGTACCGACGGTCTAAAAATCTCCGAGATTTATTAACGTCATCGAAAGTAAATAAGCCCGAAATAACTGGCTGTGCACCCTGCAACAAAGCACGTTGCAAGGTGTGCATACATATGCAAACAACACAGAAAGCCAATAGCACGTTTTCAGACTTCTCCCTTAACATTCGAGGTTCATTTAATTGCGATAGTTCTAACGTTATATACATGCTTGAGTGTACCGTCTGCAAAAAACAGTACATTGGCCAAACGGAAACTTCATTTAGAATACGCTTTAACAACCATAGATCGCATTCCAATAAGCTTCCTAGCCTACCATTATCAAAACACATTCGTTACCTGGGCATTCTTTTGAAAATATTCGGGCCACTATACTTGAGTCAGGCTTTCGTTCTCATCATGATCGTGAAGCCCGCGAGTCTTACCTAATCTATAAGTTTAACACCGTCTTTGAAACTATCTATCTACTTTAAGCGTGTTTATAAGGAAACCCACCGCGATGTACTTGTTACTTTGACAAAGTCTGGTCCACCAGACGAAACGTTAGTGAAAATATACAGTGCCAAACCAACGAAAGTCGTAGTTTCTTTCTTCATTCCTTATTCTATCGGGGTCCGCGTGATTCTTTTCCCACTACTATTTCCCTGCCATGGCCCCCGAAACGACTACGTTGAGGCACATCAGCCTGAAGTATCCCACGACTGAAACTTCGACAGTCGTCATCGGCGACTCCCAGTCGAAGTACTTGCACCAGTACTTTGATCCCAGTGCGCAAGGAACGCCGGCCTTCGTTTCCCAAGTCGGTGCCACCACTGAAGACGTCCGGTCACTGCTAAATTTTGTGCCAGAAACGGCGAAAAACCTTATGCTTCTTGTCGGTACTAACGACATGCCGTCAAGCAACGGAGCAGCAGCATTTGAAAGGTATCGCTCTCTGCTTGAACTAATTATGAAGACAATGCCAAACATCTCAAGAATCTATGCTACACTCATTCTCCCTCGTTGTACCAATCGTCGTCATGGTAACCGCAACCTCTTGTTCGTCCGACGCTGCAACCGAGAAGCCAGCTACTTCAATAAACTACTGCGTGGATTTTGCAGCCACTCGAGGAAAGTCTTCTTCGTGGACCACGGATTCCAGTACCTGCCCCCAGGCCGTGTTCTAGCCGCCGACGGCCTCCACCCGAGTTTTGAAGGCGTCGCACTCATGGCCAGCCATATCCGTGAACTTTTCTTCAAACGCACTGACAACGATGTATCACTGTGGCGTGATTTCGCATCGTGTGTCCTCCACAGCGGTGCCGCCCAGACTTCGCCTAGAACGTGCTCCGCGCAGCCTTCCCCAGACGTCGACCACTGGCCTCCAGTCTCGAACCACCGTGGCCTTCCCGGTGCCAGCCGTACTTCTTCTGGAACGCGCTACAGTCAACCCTCAGCAGACGCCAACAAGGACCTTTCAGTCTCAAGCCATCGGAACCATCGGGGTTCCAGCCGTACCCCTCCAAGTAAGAACTGTTCTTTAACTTCCCCAGGCACCAGCCGCGTCTCTCCCGTCACAAACAGCCGCCACCTTCACGAGGGAGGCACACAGACCACTCCGTCTTTGGGCCGCCGCTACCCTACCCGGAAGAACCCCGCTCGTGACAAAGCCGCCAATTGACTGCCGATTCCTGGTAACTCTGTTCAGCGTCTTCCTTCTAGGACATTCTTAAGGGCTAGAAAAATTGCCGAGAAAAGCATCCGCTCTGAACTGCATGTAACCGCACTGTCGACGTACCTGAATGCTTCTAAAGTACCGAAAGGCTTACAGCTAAGACTGAAGCCGGCCACTTGCGACCTTTCTGAGTCGAACAAAGCCGATTGGCAAAGAGTACTAAGCAACGCCTCTTTGGAATTACTGCGTATTGTTGTTAACCATTACAAATCATGTACGATGCGTCTACATAGCGAAGAAAGCCGCTTCACGTCACAGTTAACGCCACGTGAATTAGAATGCCTGGCAGAATTTAAACAGAATAAGAAGAAAACCTTATGCACGCTCAAACACAATAAATTTATTCGTGATGGCATAGACCCTTCTATATGTATTGCTAACATAGATACTGTTCCTACTGAACCATCACTCAGAAGCAGACCAACTGAACCAAGCGACAATGTTGTTAACCTTTCAATGTTCGTTCTTTCTGGTGCTCACATATCGGCCTTATCGAAGGGTCTTACCTTTTGCCCAACCTCTGGTGGATTCAATGAATTTCAGCTTTTAAAAGACCTTGACAACTTTGCTCGAACCATGCGCCTAAGAGAGTACTTCCATAACCGTGAAAATCCTAGTGACGCTAAACTATCTATGCCCTCATACAAACACTGGACCCCACCAGCGCAACGTGATAAATGTCTAGATTTGTATATAAGTGCAGTGCAACGTGAAATACTGGAGGCGTACAAAACCCGTGTCCCTTACCGACAGAATATGACGAAGGAAGAAAAAACAGCGCTTGAAGAGCTTTCAAATAATCATGATATCGTCATTAAACCCGCAGATAAGGGAGGAGCGATTGTTGTTCTCAATAAGAGTGATTATATCATGGAAGCGATCAGACAACTCTCGGATACCACTTTTTATAACCCCTCGCAACCGACCCAACCGATAACTTTAGGTCCATTTTGATAGATCAGCTCACAAAATTACTAAAGCAGAAAAAACTAGACGAAAAAACCGTTAGGTCTCTCATACCGCTCAGTCCCGTGGCTGGTAGGTTTTACTTGCTACCAAAGATTCACAAACAAGGTAACCCAGGCCGCCCGATCATTTCCGGTGTGAACACTACAACGGAAAACCTTTCACGCTATGTAGACTCCCTTATTAACGAGATTCCTGGAACATTTCCGTCATTCGTAAAGGATACCAATAGTTTTCTCCAAGATATATTACACCTTACCATTCCGCATAATTCAATCCTTGTAACTCTCGACGTCACCTCGCTTTACACTAACATACCGCATGCCGATGGGATTTCAGCAGTCCTTAAAGCGTATGAAGACTGTCGTGTCGAAAAGCCTGTAGATAAAGAAACCCTGGGATCGCTCCTAAAACTTATTCTTGAACTTAATAACTTCGAATTCAATGATAGCCATTACGTTCAGGTAAGCGGTACTTCGATGGGAACCCGAATAGGTCCGAATTATGCTAATATCTTTATGGGTATTTTGGAGAATGATTTCTTATCCAGCACTGACATGCAGCCTTTGTTTTATAAGCGATTCATTGATGATATTTTCTTGATTTGGACATATGGGGAACAAAACCTCTTGAAATTTATAGATGCGTTTAATCATTTCCACCCGTCAATCAAACTGTCGCATAGTTACTCGCCACTTTCGGTAAACTTCCTAGACGTCACTGTGTCGCTATGCGAAGGAAAACTGCTGACTAAACTATATCGTAAACCTACTGATAAAAACCCACTTCTGCATTTCAAGAGCAGTCATGTACGACATTGCAAGACCGCCATTCCCTATAGTCAGGCCCATCGCTTTAAACGATTGTGCTCCAACCGCGAGGATTTCATAGCGAATTGCGAACAACTTAAAACTTCTCTCACTAAACGGCAATATCCATCGGCTTTAATCGATGACGCAATAGGTCGAGCAGATAAATTAAATAGAGCGGAAATTCTGAGGGGGAACCGTTTGCCCGAAAAACAGAATAGCACCAACCTTGTACTAACACACTCAGCATCAGCACCAAAGGTACACTCTATATTAAAACGCCACTACAATATCCTTGCCCAAAGCGAACATCTCAAGAGTATTTTTCCTGAACCACCTCGCGTTGTGTACCGACGGTCTAAAAATCTCCGAGATTTATTAACGTCATCGAAAGTAAATAAGCCCGAAATAACTGGCTGTGCACCCTGCAACAAAGCACGTTGCAAGGTGTGCATACATATGCAAACAACACAGAAAGCCAATAGCACGTTTTCAGACTTCTCCCTTAACATTCGAGGTTCATTTAATTGCGATAGTTCTAACGTTATATACATGCTTGAGTGTACCGTCTGCAAAAAACAGTACATTGGCCAAACGGAAACTTCATTTAGAATACGCTTTAACAACCATAGATCGCATTCCAATAAGCTTCCTAGCCTACCATTATCAAAACACATTCGTTTACCTGGGCATTCTTTTGAAAATATTCGGGCCACTATACTTGAGTCAGGCTTTCGTTCTCATCATGATCGTGAAGCCCGCGAGTCTTACCTAATCTATAAGTTTAACACCGTCTCATCCGGTATCAACGAAAGCATAGGCACACTTACAAGCGTTCCCACTAAGCACTGTTAATCATAACCTGGTCTTCAACGGGATAGGCAGCTCTGTTTCTAATATCGCTCGTGTTTCTTCTACGGTTACGTTGGTAATCACCCACAATTTTTCAGCTTTCGTACCAGACTACGTGCATACGTACTGAGTTGTGTGCATCATGTACGGTGTCTGTGCTGTTTTTCAGTTTTTTAGCTTCTTCTCGTATTAACCTTGATGTGTTTGAAGCGTACTTCAGGAGAACTTAAAAGTAAAAATTGACCTTAGTGCTGAGTAGATTTTCTGTTTGCGATTTCAGACTGTTCGCAGTTTAATGCTAGCATGTGATTACGTTCCTGCGAAAAAAATAGGTAAAGCGCAGATCTGATGTCCATTTCCCCCCCCCCCCCCCCCCCCCCGCAGTTTTCTTCCATGTGACGTGCATTCCAACAATTCTGTCACAATCACTAGTGTGTAATGCCATATCAACTGCGTGTGCATCTATGTTACCCTGTGTAACCTGATTTCGCGGCCACGAGTCCCAAATGTGCCCGCATGAATCATGTCGACTGCGCGTGACCGCTATCTTATGTGTCATTCTTGCTATCGATAAGTTCTTTGAACTATCTATCTACTTTAAGCGTGTTTATAAAGGAACCCACCGCGATGTACTTGTTACTTTGACAAAGTCTGGTCCACCAGACGAAACGTTAGTGAAAAATATACAGTGCCAAACCAACGAAAGTCGTAGTTTCTTTCTTCATTCCTTATATATATTATATATATATAGAGAGAGAGAGAGAGAGAGAGTAGTAATATCTGGGGTTTAACATCCCAAAACCACGATATGATTATGAGAGACGCTTGTATTGGAGGGCTTCGGAAATTTCGACCACCTGGGGTTCTTTAAACGTGCACCTAAAGCTTAGTACACGGGCCTCAAATACATATATATATATATATATATATATATATATATATATATATATATATATATATATATATATATATATATATATATATATAGTTGCAGCAAGGAAAGTCACGTTGGCCCCGGTAGAATAAAAATTGGAGGACCCTTAAGCTTCGCCTTTAAGAGTTGAACGTGATAGCGAAATCCGGCCCCTAGTGCGCACTTCAACCACTAGTGCATACTTATTAATGTGTATTGTTACACACACGCACACAGACACACACGCGCGCGTGCGAATGGTACAGATTTTTGATCTAAAGCAAGAATCGCATGGCCTCCAAGATGTACGCCGCGCCGCATCGCCATCTCGGAGGCCATGAGAGTCCTCACATGCCTCACAGATGGCAGCACATTATCTAGAGTTTGCTGTTCGCTTGATCAACTTCTGCGCAAGCCGGCGTTGGCTTAATATGTTTTCCGCTAGATGGACATGGTTGTCCATTTTGTTTGAAAGTTCGTGTGTGTTTTTAGCGGCGATGGCTGCACTATCCCGGCCTTTTTCGACGTAGTTTTATGGCCTCCCAAATGCGCCTACAAATCGCCGAATGGGCTCGTTTGCGTCGTGACACCTGCCGAACAAAATGCGTTAGGAGACTCCTTCCACTACATGGCATGTATGTAGTGCTTTTTTCCGAAGCAAGCTGCAAGTAACATCGTGGCTTGGTGGTAGAACACCTGCTTGCCACGCGAACGGCCCGGGGTTCGATCCTCAATGGGACCGGAGATTTTATTCTTTATTTCATTTGCTTCTTTCTCGATTTTTCGGTCACGAACGATTTTCGTTCACAACCAACAGTGCCGAGCCGACGGCGGAATTTCTGCGACACGAGCGTTCTAACGCTATCGCGTTAAAAACAAGAAATAGTACGACGCACGTTGGTTTTGCGGTATGTTTACTGACGTTTCGGCTGGTGGACCAGCCTTTGTCAAAGTAACCATCATTATAACGTAAAAATACCCGCATTGTTTCCCTCGGCATTGGTCGTTAATTGTTATAATTGGTCGAATTTTTCTGGGTCATGAACACAGCACCTGCTCGAAACGCGATGCAACATATGACCCCAAAATGTTCCGTAATGACCACTCAAGCACGACTACATAAAAATAAGAGACTACGCTATTTTCAATACGGCATAATTAGGTTGTTGGTTCTTCGCGATTCGTCAAAACATTTCGGTGTGCCTAAAAATCTCGTGCTTGTTGCTCGACGTTCCAAATCTGCGAAAATCTCGTGGTGTTAAAATTACGTGTGCACACAAAACAGTGCATACTATGCTGAACGATGCCTAAACATTTTTTGAATATCCGGACAGTGTCTCATTCTGAATGTAATTCAAGAAGGCTGCCCGCCGATCACATTGGCAGCGGCTACTTATAGCAGCTGGCGCGAGATTGATTCATATGAGTATAATAAATATTTTCAGTCGATATTATAACGACGTTGAACTGTTTGTGCGCGGTGTGCAACTCTGTGAACTCATCGTTGCTGGGAGAGAGGGAGAGAATAAACAGCGCTGCGCGCGTGTGCTTCTTGCCGTCCGAGTTGTATTTTACCCTGTCAATTCCGATATGACTCAGACCAACGAGCCCATCTCAGGTCGCGGATTCGACCCCCCTCGACCTGGGTTTTCTGGACTAAGGAGATGAACGTCTCCTTAGACCTTTCTATATGAGTCCAGAAAACCCAGGTCGAAAATGCTTGAGAGGCGAAAATGCATGAGGCCGTGTGCCCGTGGGATTTAGGTGCACGTTGAAGAACCCAGGTGGTCGAAATTTCCGGAGACTCCACTACGACGTCTCTCATAATAATATCGTGGGTTTCGGGACGTTAAACACCAACAATTATTAGTCCAGGAAACCGTGGACCTTGACCTTCCCTGCTCCGGTACATCAGTTGCGGGACAAGCTTGAAAGCTGGCTTCCAATGTATTCGAGTCACTGCCTTTATTCCTCGCCTAGTTCCAAGCCGCCGCGATCGCTGAAAGCTACCTAATGATAAGCAAGGCCCTCGTTGTAGATTAGTCTAAAACGTTGGCAAGGCGAAAACGGGTTAATCGGAACTCAAGCGGAAAATTTATTAGCTCCCAGCGGCCAACTAAACACACTCAACAGTTCTGCACACTCAGACTCATAGCAATTGGTATAGAGCAGTGGTGATGAGTTCTTTTCGATTAAAGAAAATGCATTTCTGAACAGGAAAAGTGTTTGATCGTCCATAAAACGTTTACTGGTCATGCCTGTATTTGCGTCGTCGATTACCTAAATTTGAGGCCAGGCAGAGCAGAATAAAATCATGACAGTGTGCTCTAACGTTAAAGCCCCTACTCAGCGGTAGCCTTCTCTGCAATACTGTAACACAAAGCGCGAAAGTGCCGCATAGGCAGCATGCACCGCAGAGAACCTGCAGTGCATGGTAGTGAGTCGCGGGAGATAATCTCCACAGCAGAAGCTCAGGACAAACTTCATTATATAAAAAAGTGATTGCTGTGTAGAAGTAAAACTTCGCCTCAGTTGATGGTTTCCCAGTGCGCAGCGACAGTGACCACTGTCGAAATTGTGTGGGGGGGGGGGGGGGGGGGGTTAGCGTCCTTTTGCCCCCCGGTAGATACGCCTATGGATACAAGCAAGAAGTTACAGCAGCGGCAGCAATACGATTCGGGCATAAGCCTCCAACGTGGCGCCGAATCAGTAGCTTCGTCAAACCCCCGACAGACGGCAGCAATTTTGCATATGGTCTATAGTGCAGTATAGCAAGAGGGTGGGAAAGGGAAGTGAGGGTGAGGAGGGCAGATGTGAGGGTGAGGAAAAGGAAAATGAGGAGGGGAGAGAGTAAAGCATAGCATAGAAAGAAAGAGAAAGTAGAAATAGAACGAAAGGCAGAAAGAAAGAAGGAGAGAAGAGAGAATCAATAAAAGACAGAGAAAGAAAAACAAAGACCGAGAATGAGAAAACATAGAAATAAACTGAGGCAAAAAACACATACGCACAAAAAAGAACAGAGAGAAAAATAAATAGAGGAAGAAAGAAAGAAAAGAATTGGCCGCCATCCCGCCTTTAAATAATTTATTTGACAGCACTTGCAGTCAGTTTTAAGGATAAATGAATTATTTTCTAATAGGAGTTGCCTCCACGAAACAACAAGCAACACTGCACACTAGCTGTACTTGTTCTTTTGCTACGTGTATAAAAACTGTGGGGTTCGTGGTCATCCGCCCCAAAGAACGCCGTCAGAGACTGCTGAAGAAGTAGGATAAACATTTATTAGTTAAAACAAAACTTGAACGGTAATGCAAAACAAGAGTAAAACTTCCGGCCCTTAACCTTGGCCCCGGCGGGGCGCACGCCGCGTACACGAGTGCTCTCCGCGACAGTCTGTCGGCCACTTCCCCATGGCTGTCTACGGTCGTCTTATACGTTCCTCCTGACGCGTGGAGCATGCGCACTGCCATCGGATCATAACTCGTCTAGTCATTGGGGGAGAGGGAGTTTATCGGCGGCGATTCCCACAAAACATAGCAAAAAAACATGGACAGGTAATGAGCCCCGTCTTTCTGTATCATAATGCTACGTCTTTCTAGATATTACAAGAATAAAGGTGTGCTGCACACTCATGCATATCTCACAAAAATACTAAGCAGCTTCTTAATTTGTATTGTTGTGTTTTTAAGAAAAGTCTGCGGTAAGAGAAGTCAAGTAGTATTTTGTATGGATGCAAAAAGCTCAATGGACTTCTTTACTTGATGTCTTTTTCAGGAAGAGCTGAACACTTTTGGCAAAGCAGCAATAGTTCGGGCCCACCTTTATCTACAAGACGGTCTCTGCGAACACTCCTTCTGCCTACAGTACACTATATTGATGATCTTGACATCTCTCAGCATTTAGGATTGTCACGCAATGGACTACTGCATTTGTTACTGCACCGGTGCTGTGTCCAAACTTTCCAATAACAGGTGCATTTGAAAATTTTGCATGGCTTGAAAGAGTGCTGAATGATAAACTCATTAATTTACTAGCATGATTCTTGAATGTTGACAGCGTGATTTACAGCCTGTTCAATTTTATTCAACCTCATGGCATGTCCAGTCTTGGCTGTAATGTGCCAAGCCACCCACCGTAATTGATGGGCATTTTCAATTTATAGCTTGCAGAGGTATGTGCGTATCCATTTAAACATTCGACCGCACCTCCGACGTCTTCTAGCGCGCCAAGGACGGCTTCTGAGTAACGTTCATAGGCCCCTTTGACGTCGAGGAACAAAGAAGCGCAAAGACGTTGCGGCCTTTCTCGTGTTCCACGAAGGTGTGAGGTCGATGACGAGCTATCATTGATGATCGACCACGGCGAAAACAGACATGGTATCTGGGTAGAGATTGAGATTAATGTACCATCCAGGCGTCCGAGGATCACCTCTCCATCACTTGCCCACGCAATAGCCAATGCGATCGGACGATAAGATGCCAGTTCGAGCGAGCGGTGACTGCAGGCTTCAACAGTGGTACTAAACGATGGTTTCAATGTCAGGGGAGCGTGCCCCTCCTGCCAAGATTCGACTATAGATTCAAGCAGATACGGATCACGGAGGATCACGGAGGACGGGGACACCTCACTACAGTATCGTGGTTTCCCAGGTCGGTGTGCTCAGCCCTGTGCTGTTCAATCTTACGCTGATTGCTCTCCATGCACACCTGCCAAGCATGTTTGTTTGTCAACTTACGAGATGATATCTGCGTCTGACATCTGCGGTAACTGCCTGCAGCTGCGAGTGAGAATCCAGAGTGCGCCACTCAAGTTGCTATGTCCTCCGTGATCGAGGCTGGAATATTTACCGGGGAAAAGGTCCTTTCTGGCATTATGCGCAAACCCATGTCTAACTACAGTGATCAATCAATGGTCAAAGAATACCGTATTGCGATCACACAAGTTCCTGGGCGTCGTAATAGACAGAGAACTATCATGGAGTCCTCACATCTCGTACCTGAAAAAGCGGTTGGCAGGTATTTCACCTCTTCAAGTATTTCGCTGGAAAGACTTGGGGAATGTCGCCCAGTGCTATGTTACAACTGTAGAGGGTGCTGTTTCTCGGTTTCCTGTGATACAGTTTGCCTGCATTAACTAACGCAAACAAGACAAGTCGACGCATGCTACAGAGTGTTCAGGCCCAGACCCTCCGGATTTGTTTAGGCCTGCCTCAAAGTGCTTCAACAGCGGCGACCATAGCCATCGCCAAGGACCCCTCATAAACTCATATTGAGGTTGAAGCACTGAGGACCCACATAAGGCATCTTGCCCGGACACCCCACCACCACCTAGCCTCTCTACCAGCGGACAGACCACGCACCTCCTTTTGCCGAACAGTAACCACGCACGGCGAATCACTACCAACTGGCTTCACACCGGCGGCGAGAGCTTCGGTTCCGCCATGGTGCCTAAAACACCAATCATCAACCTGACAATACCAGGCGTCCAGAAAAACAAGATCTGTCAGCCCCAGCTCTTAAACAGCTCGCTTTACTTCTATTGTACGAGAAGTATCACTACTCAACTCACATCTACACCGACGGCTCCGTCCTACCGAGCGGTTCAACAGCGGTGGTCGTGATTCCAACGATCGCCACAACTATCAAGTTCAGGACGGCTCACCCAACAACATCGACGGCAGCAGAGCTCACAGCGCTTCGCGCCGCGCTGCTTTTCATTAACGATCAAATGATAAAAAGGTGGACGATTTTCTGCGACTCCAAGGCGGCACTGCAGTCTCTACTGTCGACTTTGCGCCGCGGTCCGCACGAACAGTTGGTGTTTGAGACTGCCGAGATGTTCCACCACCTCACCGAGAAAGGACACTGCATTACTTTTCAATGGCTACCGAGTCACTGTGGGATTGTCGGTAATGAACGGGCCGATCAAGCTGCCCGTGCCCATACAGAGGACCGCTACCTGTCGATACCTCTTTCTAGGACAGACGCTGCTCGGAAGCTCCGCATGCTCGCTCGCCAATGCACCATGTCAAATTAGAATGAGCCACATTTCATGCATGCACGACTACACTCCTTTGATCCCACGTTAAGCCTTCGACTGCCATCAAGACTTCGCCGAGGTGACGCTACCGTTCTGTATAGATTATGGCTGGGCGTCGCGTTTACCCATGCATATGCATTCCGCATAGGGATGGCCGACACCACCGCCTGTGAACACTGCGGGAACGAAGAAACAATTCGGCATGTTCTGTGTGACTGTCCGAAGTATAGCACACAGAGACAATCTCTATGCCATGCTCTCGACAAGATAGACGACCAGCCTCTATCTGAAGAAAGACTTTTACGCCATCGTCCGGACATAACGTCGCAGAAGAAGGCTTTAAAAGCACTACTAGCCTTCCTGCGATCCACTGGCCTGTCAGAGCGCCTCTGAGCGGAACGCTCTTGTGTGTGTTGTTTGATTGTTTTTTTTTCTTATTATTTATTTTCTCTCTCTCGCTTTCAACCCCTTATTCCCAACCCCAGTGCAGGGTAGCATACCGGATACAAACTTCTGGTTAACCTCCCTGCCTTCCTCTACTCTTTCTCTCTCTCTCTCAATTAATAGCATGTTATTGCCTAACTCCGAGGTAACTTTCCTGTCATGGTATTCGGATTCATTTTAAATGTGATACTTTGCATGAGCCATAAACTGAGCTATTGAAGATGATGAGGAACTACTTTTCCAGTCGCATATGATGGCACTAGCTGGCATGTAAATATTGTAACTATAGGTCTACTACTTATGCATAATAGTACGGGTGAATCGTGGTGTTGAAATAATTCCATGTTCCCAAGCTTAACTTTATAAATTTACATTATTTCTAAAAATATGTGAATAAAGGCAACTGTGTTTACAAACCTCGCCAGGTGGATCTATGGTCGACACCACAGGTCCTTATACATAAAAGTGAACTGCAGAATAATGTGTAACATGTTTTCATGTCTGAGGGCAAATTAATGCGCTATAAAGAAAAATGGCACACCAACATGCCTATTGCACAGTCTCATATTTCTCAAAAGTGTTGCAAGCCTTATTGAGGCATCAAGTTCTTTGTGCATGCCATCTCTTTGGATTGTACTTGCATACTGGCATTGTGAAGTGTATGTGTCGTGCTTTGTGATGAAGTTTTGAACTCTGCTTTCATATTATTTTACTGCTGTGAATTAGTGCTCAGTTTGCATTACGTATGTTGTTCATACATAGCATAGGTTCTGTGTAGTAGATGAAAATATATATTTTTGCATTGACATTGTGGATGTTATTGTTTTTATTCCAATAAAGTACTACAACCAGCATTTCTTGTATCATTTGTAGTTTCAAAATTTGTAATGCATTCAAACAAAAAAGTCCTTGCAGATGTAAAAGAAATTGTTCAGATCTGACATATAGGTCAGTGGTCTCAGTCATGGATGTTTCGGGACCCCTTGGGGACTGGTGGAAGTGATGTGGGACCCCTTGCAGTGAGAGATAAGGTGGGAAGGGGTTATAAATTAGAACAACATGTAGCGTGAAATAAGTGCCATGTGTTTCTCCGTGGCAAAGAATGATCAAACTAAAGTGTCACGCCAATTCGATCTCAACAGCTTGTCAATAAGTTCTGAAGTCTGCCGCCACATTTCAGCTGTTTTTTGCTACGCTTTCTCTTCAAATATGTAAGCCTGGAAAAAGCATAGGTCGTGGAAAATTGCAGTAATAGCTTTACAGCCATCTCATGGAGAAGGGAAAGTATAAATCAGCTCTGCCGCAACGCAAGACCGCTATGTGCTGAAGCACCAAAAAATCAGAAGGTGCCGCTGTCACTGAACATATTGTGCCTTAAAAAAAAGAAAGACGTATTTTGTTTTTTGTTCGATGATGTGTTTCGCGGACCCCCAGAAATGGCAACCCCCTCCCCCCTTGAGAACCACTGTATGCTATAGATAATGCTTGTGTTCTATCAGATGGGTTGAACCGATGATTGTTGAACAGGCGTTGAACAGACGGGTTGAACCGATATCAGATGGGTTGAACCGATGAAATATTAGGCACCTTGACGTAACAAGAGAGAGGACACTACCCTATGACCTAATCTTTCTTATTGACCTCCATAGTCTCTGGAGAGCTAGGCTGAGTGACAGAAATGCTGGACCTCCGCGATCAACCAAAAAAATAACATCTTCCAAGAACAAATGATTCAAATACGCGGGATATATGAACGTTGTAGTCATGCTTTAGACTGATTTCCTGTATTTGATTTGTGTTTAAATATACCTTATTATTAATTTTGTAACGCCAACATAAGTGCAACGGTTTCCTTCGCTGTAATAAAGCAAAAAAAAAAAGTGCCTGGAAAGCCGAATGGTTAAGACGCTCGCCTTCGGATCGTGGGTAGGCGGGTTCGAATCTCGCCGCCTCATGAAACTTTTATTTTCATCAAGATTTTCTCTTTCTTTATATCGTTCTTTGTTCTGTCTCTCTGTTTCTTTCTCTTTCTTCCTCTCTCTGTACTCTTCCTCGCACTCATCAGAGTTATTCCACCCCGTGCCGGAGAAATCGGCGTACGTGCTTTGGAAGCGAAGCAGAAGATGAAGAAGATGACGAACAGAGCGCGTGCTGAGTCATGACTTGAGGCCGGATTTTTAGGCACTAAAAAGCGCGTTTTAAGCGCCAAAAACAGGCAGGCAAAACACTGTTTTAGGCCTCCAAATTTGCAAGTATATGCACGATAGATTCTTACATAAATTCAAATAATTTCAAACAAAGATGTGCCCGAACTGGATCTACGACACGAAAGCAAGAAATGTTGTTTATGGCACAAATGCGCCAATGGTTCAGCGTAGCCGTGCAATTGTCCCTCTTCCCACATGGTTCGCAGAACACGGTCTCTCCTTTTATTGTCTATCATGGTGAGTCAAGTGTCCACCGTCGAATCAACACACTCCTGGGCCTCTTTCTTTTGGCGTGGCTGAGAAGGGCAGCACAGGAGCAGATACCCAGACCGCTAAAAGACCAGAAGGGAGAGATGCCTCGTATTGGCCGGGGCTAATCGCGTAGGGTCAATTTCTCCCCTGTTGGTGAACACCCCAAAGGGCCACTCACCAGGTTTGAGCATTTCGAGATGACAAGTGTAATGAATGCACTGAGCACTCAGCATCACGTCTGCCAAGGTTTGGAACGCTACGCGCCGCGCAAAGACGTGAAATTTCAAACTGAACGCCGTTGCCCTCCTTCTAGTAGGAGCGTGCCCCAAGATGGAGGTGCTGACGTACGACAATGAGTGGTCCTGTGTAGTTATCTGTGCTCTTACGTCGCTCACCTACGTAGACATTGATGCTCTGAGTCTCTGACGTAGCTAACAATAGCACATGACGCTGCGAGAAGTATTCGAGACGACATGTGTAATTTGTTTAATCTGTTGCTTGAATGAATGACCGAAAGCTGAGAGAAATAATAAAACAGAAAAACGGAACTTGCGCGCGTTTTAACAGCGAAGCTGTTAGGGCTAGCCGTGATGTGTGCGGCCTACCAGAAAACTGTCACCATCATAAACGGGTATGTGCAACAGAAATGGGGTAAATCCCACTACTCACCACTGGTCAACTAAAGATGAAGAAGGCAATATTTAGCCCAACAAATGGCTGAGAAGCGATGGCGGCGAGCCGAAGACCCCGAGTATGTACAACGAAAGAATACTAGGGAACGGGAAAGGCAACGGCGGCTGCGAGAAGACCCTGAAGCGATGAAAGGCCTACGTCAACGACGACGTGCCCGTAGATCTATGAAAGGTGCGAACGCTTGGTTTCAGCGCGAGGTTCTGTCTCGGGAGTTTGGACATCCGTTTCGTGTCTGTGACTGTCTGGTTTAACTCGAGCCTCTCTACGCTGAGGATCAACGTAGAAAAATTCGGCAGATCCCACGTACCGTGGGAATCGATGTTATGCGAAACATGCGCGGGATGGTGACTGTGGTTAATTTTTCACATTGAGCGAAACGTTACGGAATGACGCTAGAGAAATGTGGAAGTGGCATACGTACAGTCATATGTTGAACAGTCCCATGTGTATTTTATAACCAGTTGTTTACATGCAGTTACGTAACGATGCCAACAGCAACATGGGTGTTGCCAACACCAGGCGCAGTAAGATATTATGTAGTGCTTATATTCTTCAATACTGGATAGCGCGAATCCGAACAAGACAAAGAAAGAACAGAGATGCACAGGACAGGCGTTACTCGCAACTAAGCTTCATTCAAGAAGGTTTCCTAGATTATACACAGCCGAATGGCGCGCGCAGGCGCACTGCATGTACGTTACCGTCACAGTTGCAGTTGCTACAGTTGTTATCCTTATATTTATCCGTCACGACGGAGAACGCGCGCACGTTTCATGAACCCGTGTGAATGTGTGAAAGGGGTTCTTGACAGTTCTTGAACAAGGTCATCATCACCGTGATCAGTGAGCCCCAGCAGCTGGACCGGACTTGTTAATCGGATCCGTTCGTGATCGCGGCTACGAGGGGTCTAAGTGCAGTGAAGTGCGAGGTATAGTACAATTGGTGTAAATCCTGGATGCCTCTTCCGATGAAATGATCTAAGATGTCTCCTGTCCTAGATGTGGCAGCGAGCTCTTGTGATGCCCTGTCCACATCCAAGTTGTCTTTCACGCAGTATAAGGACCAGGCGTCGTTGGGTCATGATAAATCAATGTTGAAGCCATCGGTAATGATGAGAGGCCTGGTGCTCTCGGCAGATTTATTATAGGAAGCATTGATCCCGGTTTTTTGCGTAATCCACGTGGTCCACGTTGCGGACCACGTGGACGAGTGGATGGTAGTTGAGTGTCTTCCAGGGGTGTTCTGTTTTCAGCTTCCTCGCTTTCCTTGCGTCCGCCACGGTGGTGTAGCGGTTACAGTGCGCGGCTGCTGATCCGAAGGTCGCGGGTTCGATCCCGGCCGTGGCGGTCGAATTTCGATGGAGACAAAATGCTAGATGCTCGTGTACTGTGCGATCTCGGTACACGTTAAAGAATACCAGATGGTCAAAATTTCCGGAGCCCTTCGCTACGGCGTCTCTCCTAATCATATCGTAGTTTTGGGACGTAAACCCCAACAATTATTATTATCACTTTCCTTGCGTGTCAATGTGTCTGTCTTCGTGGTTACTGTGTTGGTTGAGACTCTGTATCACCTGTGGCACATACCCGCATAACATGAACTCTGGTATGCGGGTATGTGCCACACGTGACTGAGAGAAAGGGTTTCATGACGTACGCGACAGGTATGTTGCGTTATTCATGTCATGACCAGTGAATCGCGTTCACCATACACTGATCCCCTGCTATGCCAATCTTGATATATTAGAAGTTATGGAGACGACCAGGAGAGCGCCCGGACGTAGGCGGCTAGATAGATAGATAGATACGTATACGTAGAAACAGCCATAGTGCCTGAGGTTCGCTAAGAAATGCTTCGCATTTAATAACCCGGCATCACCTAGCTAAAGCCTTAGAACGACCTCGAAGCAACCTAGAAACAACCTACATCACCTAGTTAAGGCCTAGAAACAACCTATAGAAGCAACCAGAGGAGTCTTCAGAATCGTCCAGTTTCGCTGTTTCAAGCTTTGCGTGGTTTAGTGCAAGCTTCGCCAATTTTTTTCTTTTTCTTTTTCACTTCTAATCGCAGCGAGATGCCAGACTAATCTGCCTCAATTTCGCATGCGTTCGTGTTCTCGACATTCCCGTGTCGTGCCGATGCCATCCCCGACAACGCTTAACGCCTTTTTAGTGCATCGTCTCTTACAGCAGTTCTAGCTGTGTGACGCGTGTATCGCAGTAACGATACATGATCCAAGCCAGCCTCTCCAAACGTGCGCGCACTGAGGGGTACATTCCACAGAAACGAACGCCGAAACGATACAACACTGATCGCGTTCACGAGCTGGCCCTGGCACGTCATCCGCACGTCACCTTGCGTGCACATGACGTGTTGATACGTCTGCGTCATGTGATCCTACGGCTCCTATAGGAGCCGTAGGATCACATGACGCAGGACTTGGCTTGCGGAGGCTACACGGGGCTAGTGGCTAGGGTTTCAAGATCGCCTTCTCGCATCACGGTTTCTAGGCTCCTAATGAACGAATTTGAAACATTCTTGCGGTAAAACGCTCTTTATCGGGCACGCAACAACTCCCAGTGTCTAACTACAATTTCTTGTGTGACCTTGTGAGCGGCTTTTTCAGAAGTAAATTACAAACAAAAGAAAAGACTCGTGCGCATCACATTTTTTTTATTTTGATCTAAACCCTCCTTTCCCCTGACGGCACTCCACGGTTTTGCATTCGTTCTTCACCTTCCCGCGGCTGCACAGAGGGACCTCCTGTTCCCTGCCCACCGCCACACCGAGGTCTTCAAGGATGTTCTTGACTTCCTTGGGAACACTGGACTCGACAACCGGCTGTACAAGCCACCCGCCGCGTCCTCGGCAAGGGACGCTACTCTTCTCTAGTTCTTCTTTCTGATTCCCATCTTTATTTCTCTCCCCATTTCCCTGCAGACGGTGACACGGGCTTGTATTCAGGTTCACTGCTGTTAGCGGTTGTTTTTCCGGAAGTTGGTTGAAATAGAGGGCTAGGTTGAACACCATAGAGTTTTAAAAGGTCAGTATTGCCCGGTAACATGAATAACGGTTTCAAACTACACTCAAAAGTGAAATTTGAGGTTAAATAGTGCTATATAGGCGCCGTTTTTGACAATAGACATTTATAGGCACTTATAGGCATTTAGGCACGAACCCCGAAAATAGGCATTTAGAGGTACTATAAAAACACTATAAAAGCCCTTCTAAACCTCTAAGTCATGCTCACATGTCAAAGTGGCACGATAGGAACGCAAGGAACAAATAGGCATTTGCCTAAAATCCGGTCTGTAGTCATGACGTTGATAGTTTCTGTTCGCACTACCCGGCGCAAGGAAAAGCTTTAAAGGGGTCATGAAGCACCCCTTGAGGTTGTTGAAAAAACACATCCTGCGGAAAGCTGACACGGCTATGAACTGCTCAGCCAAATATTGCAGTCGTGCGCGCCGCGTAAAGGCTACAAGCGGAACGCGAAGTTGCTGTTTTCTCAGGCGCCCTCTTTTCAAACAGAGGCCGGTTCTCACTCTCGTCGGTGGGCGGGGCGTCTGCCGATTGACGTCGCGATCTGCATCGCCACGTCGTAAAAGACATAGCATGCTTATTGGCCGATAGCCGACGTAAATCGAGAGCGGCGTTCGGATCAGATGCGCTTCTTGCCGCGGGGTGCCGCCACTTGCCGGTGCCACACTCCTCAGTACACGGTAGCCGCGCTCGCGTGCGCGAACCACAGCGGGAGAGCGATCGCGTTTCATGACGCACGCTGACGTAACTTCGTTCCCCCGTGCCATTCCTCCCTATGTAGCTTCCAGTGCGCTCGTCGGCACGAGAAAAGAGAGAAAGCGCTGAGCGCGTGCGCCAAACCCCCGTAACTCCGCTCATTCTTGACGGATTCGAGAAATTTTTGCGGCAATCGATTCGGGAGGCAGTAAACTCCGGTACTGAGGTCATTAGATCATTACTTGAAAAAGTGGTTCATGACCCCTTTAAGAGTTCTGCTCTTAAAATTGCTCGCTTCCATATCCCAATGAAGATGAGCACGAGTAACTTAGCAGCTTAGACGGTTAACAATTAAAGTGAGTGATTGACCACTAATTACATATACCACAAGTCACCACGTCTCCGCTAGAAATGAGAGCATGTACCTAACGGGACCACCCTTTTATTTTCAAAACGATTAATTTGTTAGCACTTAGCCTTCAAAAAATACCCGATGTAGTTTAAATTAGATTCGCGCAGACACCTTGAACTTGAGTTCCAAACCACCGGATGATAATGTCTTGCAATCTATTTTCATGCACTATCAGACCATGGTTGCGCTGCCAGCCGTCGACTGCTCAGTGAATCGAGACGCCCGGGAGGAGTTGCTGCTTTGATCCTGCCTCGATTTCACCGCCTTGCTCGGCGTGCTGGATAATAAAATGTCCCCTGTTTTAAAGGAGCACTGACAAAAAGAATTGTATCTCGTTTTTCTTTTACAATCAGTAGCTAATGACGGCCCTAAACCTCGGTTGCTCTTTCGTGCGATGGTTAATTATTTAGAGAACGTTTTACAGCGCCCAGTCGCAGTTGCGGTTTCAGATAGCACCGAGAAAGGCGCAAGCACTGATATTCTTTAGTAAAAACCACTGGTTACGCGGTCAACAAAAAAGTGACGCCCTCAACACGTGCTCGTGAGCCCAGCGTTGACCGTGCAGCAAAAAGCACGCGCAAGGAGCACGGAAGCCAGCACGAATTTGTAACGTATAGGTGGCAGTTGGTTGTCAACATTAAGTGCGAATTGACGTCGATCTCACGAGGTGGTGCGTCCTGCGGTCGATTGCTCGCGCCGTACACTTTAAACGGGACCATAAATATCTTCCAGGCTATATTTGCGTTTATATTTTGTAGATGCGTGTGTGGCGCAGCTTTATCTCACAAGTTACCGCGCCTCCAAGTTATTCTGTCAGTACGCTTTTAATGCGACGGTATAGTATGCCCCACTAAGCGGAAAATCCGGTAAGCGTCCTCTGCTGTCATCAGACAGTACCAAAATTGACGTGATGAAGTCAACTTCCAATGTCAATTGAAATCGACTGGCACGCCTCATTTCTAATCCGATTCAACGAGGAAACCTGGCCGTCAAGTAAGACCAATCGCTGTAAAGAAATTAACTCATAAAACATAAAACTTGGAGGACACTTGAGCTTCGCTTTCAAGAGTAGAACGCGATATCAAAATCGCGCGCCGTTTGCATCGATTAATCGCTAGCCCGGCTTCGCTTCTCGGTGGATGCCTCAACCGTGCCGCAAGGAAAGGGGCAGGGTTCTGTTTGGTGTCACAGAAGTCTGGCAACTTGGGGCACACCACGGACGCTGGCAAAATACTGAGAAGCGCGAAGCGGCTCGTGGGTTACATGCGCCCCAGTGACACGGGCCCGGAAGCACGCCTGCCCCTTCGGGGCAGGCGCGCGGGCTAAACAGCGCGTGGCTGCGATAGCGGCCAGTAGCGCGTGACCGAGACCCTGCCAGCCGGCCATTGAGCGTTAGCGAAATGGCCGTTCTCGCGAAGCGAGGGCGAAGCCACGATTAGGTTTCCGCGCCCGAAGGGCGCAGAGGGCCTTCACTGAGCAACAGGGAAAAACTGCCGGCAACTTTGCACGCGTCCGTGGAGTGCCCGTGTCGTATCACTGGGGCGCACTGCCCCAAGTTGCCAGGCTTCTGTGACACCAAACAGAACCCTGCCGATAATGCTTATATCCTCTCCCTGGTGGCGCTCACTCTCAAAGGGGGATGGGCCAAGGACCGAGCGGCAGGTAAAGATCTATGAATCTAAAGGAAACTGGAAATTTAGATTAAAAAAAAAAAACAAAAAACGAAAAACTTACAGGGTCCATTATTCAATCGCTTACGACTACGCGAAGGCGAATGCCACCTTCTTCTCTTTCTTAGTCGATGTATTGATCCGCCACTCCCCACTAGGAAAGCTTTCTGCACCTAACGCTGTTTTGCACTGCCTCCAGGATCGGAGGCATTGCAAGGTTTCTGCACTTCATCTTCTTTTTCTTCTCAGTCAATGTACTGATCCTCTCACGCCCCCCCTCCGAAAGTTTTCTGCACCTAGCGTTGTTTTTCATTGCCTCCAAGATCGGAGGCATTGCAAGCTTTCTGCACCTCACCTTGTTTTGAGCTGCCTTCGTAATTAGTCCACACTTGACCAAGCGACGATGTTATGTGATGACGTCATCATGTTACGCCACGCTACTGCCGTCATGATGAAATCACAAATTTTGGCGATCTCCGACGTCGTTATGATGTCATACGGTGACTTCATCACGTGATGACGATTTTTTGCATCGCTCGTGTTGACGACGCCGTCGACACCGACGGTCAATGTTCTTGTTTGATGTGGCAGCTAAGGCTTTCGCCTTAATAAAACATCGAATAAATGAAAATGCTGAACGAGCCCACTGCGCCGTATTTCTTCCTTTTGCGAATTGGCGAAGTATCAGTGCGCGTCAGTAAGGCAACACGTGCGCCTGCACAGCTGCATTCTTTGTTGATGCTGTTGCTGCTGATGATGATTAATTACGCCTGAGCGCTCTTCCTGGTGGCGCTCACCCACAAAGGGGGATGGGCCAAGAACCGGGTGGTAGGATTGTTAAGGTAGACCTATGAAGCCAAGGGAAACTGAAAATTTAGATTAAAGGGGTCATGAACCACTTTTCCGAGTAATGATCTAATGACCTCAGTACCGGAGTTTACTGCCCTCCCGAATCGATTGCCGCAAAAATTTCTCGAATCCGTCAAGAATGAGCGGAGTTACGGGGGTTTGGCGCGCGCGCTCAGCGCTTTCTCTCTTTCTCGTTCCGACGAGCGCACTGGAAGCTAGACAGGGAGGGATGGCACGGGGGAACGAAGTTACGTCAGCGCGCGTCATGAAACGCGATCGCTCTCCCGCTGTGATTCGCGCACGCTAGAGTGCCTCGATGCGCGCGCCCCCGCATAGAGTGGTGTCAGCTTTTGTAAGGGCAGATACCGCCTCCTCGGCCTTGGCGGCCATGGAGGAAGGAAAAATAAGGAGAGGCTCTGACGTCACATTCGTGAAGCCTCCACATCGCAAACACCCGCATCGCCTCCTAGCGAAGGAGCCTCGAAACATTTCGCGATTTCCGCCGTGTCGTTTGCAAGCGCATGCGCGATTCGAGCCTTTTTTTTCGCCGTGCAAGGCAACGTTTATGGTGCAAGGCGCCGGGGCCGCTGCGCAGTCGATTCACGCATGCTGCTCCCTGTGTGTGTTCTTTAGGAAAGCGCAATGCCCAGCTGTTGCGTATGGTAACGTATACCCGGTGCAAATCGCGTGCACTGCGGAAAGTACCGGGTGTCACTTTTCATGTGTACGTACACGTTCGTTTCATTGCTGATCACTAATGCATGGTATTTGCATGCGAAGCTCTCGGATGTGCGCGTGTCAACTCAGAACACACGTGAACTTTTGTTTTTGGCGTCTGACGCGCCGTACATAACATGCGCCGAAGGCATCGTACGTTTTTAGAGGCTGTGTCGTTCAACGAAAGGGCAATAAACTTATGTTGTTGTTATTGGACTACGTGATGTATGTATTGTGCGGTGTGCGCTCGCTGCGTGCTGTTGTTGTGTGCGTACTGGAATTACAAACTTTACGTGCACGATCGCGTATACAATACAGCGGTGTCCTCTTTTCGACGTGAAGTTACGTCAACTATAGGTTGGCGTTGCGCCGAATAGCTACGCTCACTCCATATGCACGAACAAAGAACCGCTAATCCGGCAACAGATCGGCAAATCGGGCTACGAGAAAGGGAAGCCTAACGCCCAGCCAGAACGCGTAAGTCACTGCTAGGTGAGTTCTGAATACGGATGATGCAGGGGCTGAACGTTTTTGATCACGGCACGTACCGGTATTCTGTACTGTTGCACAAAAACGCTCCACGAAGAATTTCAGCACGCCGCTCTCGGGCCTGCCACGCACGAACAGCCTGGTAAACGTCTGCTTGCAACATTTTACTGCGTGCGAACCGCACAATACGCGCCAAGTTTACGCCGGGACTACAAATCTGGAGCAGAAGCTAAACCACCGCGGAGAGCACGCCGCGGGGCGTCTGCTGTTTTGTTTGCCCCATACCGGTTTGTTTGCCCCATAAATCTGACGTCACTTCCGCCACACTTTCGCATGCATTGAAATACGATAGGGCCTCTCAGTCTTCCTTTCTCCATGTTGGCGGCAGCGTGGCCGCCATTTTTGAATCCCCCGCCCCCCGGTCACTTGTGCGTGGCGCGCGTTGCTGTTTTTGGGTCGGTGCTCGTTTCCCTCCCAGGTTTTATGCGCTTTCTACCGTCACCATGGCCGGGTGTTGCGTGCCGCAGTGCACCAATCATTCCAGAAACGCTGGGAGCTGTATCGTTTTAGAAGATACGAGGTTTCTTTGGACAGTAAAAATCAAACGTGACAAGCGCGCGGCATCCGAAAGAACACATTATGCACTTGCAGCGTGCGTTTTCCGGCCGGTATTCGAATGCACATGCAAGAATAATTCTGCCGGTGTTAACCTTGCGTAATAATGGACACACTGATATCAGCTACATGCTCAAATGCTTTGGTTCACGTGTGCATGAATCCTGCATTTTACTTCGCAAACATTCTTTATACACTTGGTTGGTCCTGTATCTGCCTTTGATTTTTGCTTTCGCTATTTTTGTGATTTGAAATGTATCATGGAATATATGACGCGTGTTTGTCTGCAGATCAGATCCTTGTTTTTTTCCTAATAATAATTATTCGTGAGAATTTAGTCCCAAGAACCCCGCAAGTGATTATGAGAGGCACCGTATATAGTGGAAGGCTCCCGAAATTTTGACCATCTGTTGTTCTTTAACGTACACATAAATCTAAGTACGCGGCTTCTGTCATTTCACCTCCATCGAAATGGGGCCCGCTGCGGCAGGGACTCATCCCGCAACCTTCGGGTCACCAGTCAAGCACCATAACTAAAACCACGGCGGGTTCATTGTTTTTATATTCCTTTCCGTGTTTTCAAGTACGCTTCTGTGCTGGTCTGATGCCCCATGTATGTATGTGTGCAGCTAATTTTTTTATCCTTCCCTGTTTCTGTGTTTAAGGTTACCATTTTCGTCTGTCTTAAATAATTACGCCTAGTTCCTGTTTTTCTAATCATTTACGATCACTGTGAATCGGACTAGTGGCCAGTTGTGTTCTATTATGTAATCTGCGTTTTATTTGTGTAATTGCTTCTGACAGCGCAGTCGTTAATGCGCACAAAATACATGGGGCCTGTAAACTGAATACTAACGCGCGCGCACACACACACACACACCACACACACGCACGCGCGCGCGCGCGCACACACACACACACCACACACACACACAACACACCCACACACACACACACCACACACACACCACACACACCACACACCCCACACTGAGTATACTTATTTCTTTGAGCAAGAATAATTTTATTTATTAATAATGTAAGCCCTGAACGCTCATACAGGGAAATGCGCATACAAACAGTTCTCGCGAAGCGTCTATGCAAAGGAAAAAGCATGAAAACAACAAGAAGACGGGGAAGCATTGTTTACAGTAGACACGTTATGTCAGTAAAAAAATACAAGAAACAAAGTCAAGTAGTACAATGAGTACGCCATGGAAAAACCAGTTAACGAAATAAAAACTCACAGGCTCCCCTTATGCGTTCGCTTTAAGACGGCTCGAAAGCGAAAGCCATCTTCTTCTTCCCCGTTTTTTTGCGCACAAAGCGCGGTTTAACATGCCTTCAAGATCGGAGGCCACCCACATGGTTTTAACGCGATAGCGCTTAGAGAGCTCGTGTCGCAGAAAATTCCGTCGTCGGTTGTCGGACCGTGGTCGCGTTGGTTGTGAGCGAAAATCCTCCGTGAGCGAAAAATCGAGAAAGGAAATGGACAACTATGTCCATCTAGCGGAAAACATATCAAGCCAATGCCGCCTTTGCAGAGGAGGCGTTAATCAAGCAAACAGCAAACGCTAGATAATGTGCTGCCATCTGTGAGGCATTGTGAGACCGAGGCGCTATGGCGGCCGATGAAGCAGCAGCAGGTAAGCGTAATATGCGCTGGTGATCGCGATATACGTGTGCGAATTACGGGAAAAGTGTTACGTTAGGCAGGGTAGCCTCCGTGGGATTACATACAACGGCGTCGACTGGTGCTGACCGGGCAACGAGTCGAACGAACCCATGTGTAGGCCAACCGTGTGTGTGCGCGCGCCTGAGCCATGTGCGCTTTGTGATCGTGCTACGGATGACAGTGCCGTGACTGACCTGACTCGCAGCGACCGCGACCAGTCGAATTTTGGGCAGCTGCTTGTCTTCTGACTACGAGGTTGGTAGTAGCGCCACGGTGCTACCCGCGGTTTTATGAAACTTGCACGGAGAGTGAAGCCCGACAACGGACCTTCCGTACGACACCGCTGAGCGGGGTATATCGGAGAACAACCAAACAAGACAACAAACACACTTTTCTTACAACAACAACAAAAAAAGAAGAAAAAGAAGAATATACATCTCTTGGTCAATATGGCTAAATCCCGCACCCGCACGACGAAAAGTCGACCACTCCAGCGGAAAGACGAGGAAAGTATGGTACGGTGCAGCAGCTGCGAAGGAGGACCATACCTGGAAGGACACGCCTTTCGAAAATTTGGAAGAGGCAAAGGACAAGACATACACATGCAAACACTGCACCAAGATACCCACACTGTACGCAAGCTTAGCATTGCAGGAAAAAACAATGAGGGCAGAATTAACTTGCAAGTGGATACAATGAAGGAGCAATGGAAAGCATCAGAAACTGCTCATAAGACAGCGATGAAAGAACTCTTACAGGAGTTGAGCACTGAGCGCACCCTACGCGAAGAACTATCTACAAAAGTAGCAGCTCTACAGGGCCGAAGTGTGACAACTCAGACCCTCGAAAGGCCACCTGGCCACTGATGACACCGATGTACACACAGGTGACGCTCGTTCACTGAGCCAAAAATTAGCTCCAGCCTCGTGACTCAGAGCAACAAACACTGCCAAAGTACTAAGCAACTCTATGGCAAAAGATGAAACTGAGGGAGGACAGAGAAGCAGGTCCATGGCTTGAAGGTGGGAAAAAACAACCGCGTAGAAAACCCCACAAAGGAGGAAAGCAACAACACAAAGAAGCAATGAGCAATCAGTCCCAAAGAAGTGGAACCAACTCAAGCAACAACTGAGGTACACACAGTCGCAACACAGACGCTCAGTGGTGCTCGGAGACTCAAATGCTCACCGCCTGAAACGCCAGCTCCACAAGACGTTAGCGACTGGAGGACTCCGCGTCACAACGAAACCGGGAGCAACAATGGAGGAGACTCTGCTTCGAGCTGAGAAAGAGATAGAGCAGGCAAATTCAGCTGAAACTAAGCTCCAACTAATCCTGCATGTTGGTTCTACCGACATACTGAATGAAAAAGAGCCACACAGATCTATCGAACAGTTTAAAACAGAAACATGCCAGGCTTGGAGTCAAGCTGATCCCCAACACCACTATAGTCTATGTGCCACACCAGAACTGACACCACGAGGTCCACACGTGGTAACCGCCTGCCGAGAGTGGAACAAACAAGCTAACGAACTATGCACCATGCTTGGCCCCCAGGTAGAATTCTTCTCAACTACAAACCAAATGGACGGAGACTACCTCGAGGACATACACTACACTGAAGCAACAGGCACCCATGTTGGGCACCTCTGGCTATGAAAGTTGCCAATTTTTTAGGAGGTAAACAGGGAACATCACGCCAGCCCCCCACAAACTCGTCGACGTCTACCAAAACAAGACCACACAATGCGAGCCCTCCTGAAAGCTATGACAACAGCATTCACACAAATGAGCCAACCGAACCGTCGCAGGTGAAAGAGAGACAAAATGCCCGACCAGCCCACACAAGAAAGAAAAAAACAACCCAAAAACACAAGCGCAAGTAAACCGCAAGCAGAGACGTATAAGGCAAAAACAATAAGAAAGGAAAAATCAAAATCTGCCTACTAAACATACAAGGCGGCAGTAAACTCAAGTGGGCAGAACTACAGAACCAGATAGACAAAGAATACATCAACATATATGCACTTACAGAGACCCACCTTCGAGACGAGGAAAAACCACTCTTACACACAGGGCTTAGTTGGCTTGGCCAAAACAGGAGAGAAAAGGACCTAAACGAGGAGGGGGAGTTGGGTCATAACAAAAGACCAGACCACACAAGAGGGAAAGGATGCCTGCCAAGAACACCCTGTGGATTACTGCGAAACCGATAAATGTCACCCAACATAGTGGTTGCCTATATGGCTACGGCTCAGAACACAAACTTGGAATGAAGAAATCTATAACTGCATAAAAAAGACATAGAACAAACATATCAGAACAAGCCAATCCTCCTTATAGGTGACTTCAACTGCCACATAACTGAATTGGAAGGCTATGAGAAAACATGCAGCCGACTTTCGCAAAGCTGGTCAAGCAATGTAACTACACATAGCCAACCTGGACCTTACATGCAGGGGAACATACACATGTCACGCAGATGAGCAAGTCTTGCTATTGACTACAACGCCAAGGTCTCGCAGAAACCTACATATAACATCCATACACATAGACGAAGACAAATCCAACACACTGTGGACAGTGACACAACGAATTACAGTAACCCTAAAACCAAAACAAGACCAAACGAACTCTGCAACTGTGCATACCAAACCCACACTGGAGAGTGAGAGATGGAAGACCGCCCTCAAAACCTTCGCAGAAGAATTGGACCAATCGATGGAGGACTCTCTCACATATAAAGAATTCATTGAGAAATGTCTATCCGTGGCAAATAAAACCATTGGGAAAACAACTGGAAAAAACAGAACACGGACGACACCATGTTCGACAAAGAACTAAAAGAGGAGATACAAGAACGAAAGAAACTCTCCAGACAACACCGACACACACCAGCTGAAAACACTAGCCTAAAGATGCCATCTGGGAAAAATACCTAGCTCAAAAGGGAAAAGTGAAGGTGATGGTTGCACAAAAGATAGACAAAGCATTCAAGCAACAAGAAGAACAAATAAGAAAGGAACGCCAACATTACAGCCAGAAGTTCTGGAGATATATTCAGACCATGGAACCACGAAATGCCCGGCCCAAGATGGTTTCTCTCCAAACAGGGATGGCGGCAGTATTCACGAAAAAGGAGAAATAGAACAATACATGACACACCATTTTAGATCTGTACAAGCAAACTACGACATACCAATACACCAACTCACAAATATCACAACAGAAGGCCGATCTAAAGAACAGAAAGAAGCGGAAACTCTGACCTGGGAGATCTCGAAAGGAGAATTAAACGACGCATCGGTGCCATAAAAAACCAGAAAGCATCTGGCCTTGACGATATTCCAAATGAATTTCTGAAAGCTCTACGTACAAATGCCCGAAAAACGCTGCTCAACTGCTTCAATGACATCCTAAAACAGGTGACATTCCAGAAACATGGAAAGAAACTCGTATACAACTTATCCACAAAGACAAAGGGAAAGCAGAAATGACATCAATGCCTACCGTCCAATAGCAGTGCTTAGCAACGCCCTGAAACTCTTCAGTTACAATTTTAAATCACAGGCTACACACCTATTGCGAAAAAAACAATATACTCTGTGAATCACAAAATGGCTTCCGACCCTGGAGACGCACAAGTGACCATATATTCACTCTCACTCAAGCGATAGAGATGAAGCACAAAGAAAAAGCACAACTCTATCTCGCCTTCCTACGACCTGGAAAAAGCCTACGACTCGGTCTCTCATGCCAAACTATGGCAAAAGCTTGAGGATGTACCCCTAGATAAAGAATTTATTGAACTACTGAAGGCACTCTATGCAGATTGCACAGCAGTATATGATCTCCATGGACATAAATCCCAAAAAGTGAACCTAAAAGTGGGCCTGAAACAGGGGTGCCCATTATCACCAACCCTATTTAATCTATTCATAAATAACCTTTTAAGAACACTTAACGACAAGGGACCTGGGCTGAGACTCTCGACGATAACAACAGACAACCGAGAAGTATACACAAAAATATCATGTTTGGCATTTGCTGATGACATCGTACTTCTAGCTGAATCGGCAACAGACCTCCAAGACCTTTTGGATATCTGCTCCCAAGGTGCGACCGAAGACCACCTCAAATTCAACACCGAAAAGACTCAATGGATGAGCCTAAACACAGACTCTGACGAAGCTACTTTCACACTGCAAGGAAAACATATAAAAAGACGGCAACCTATAGATACCTCGGAATCGAAATAACCGACAAAAAGACTACCTGGAAAAACAAGCAGAGTTAGTTACAAAGAAATCAAACCGCCTAAAAGGCAGAGTGTGGCATCTCTCCCGCCTCTCGTACAACCCATACTCGGTGGGTCGTATTTTGTGGAAAACGCTCGCTGTCCAGCGGCAACGTATGCGCTTGATGCACTTACGTACCCAACTGGAACAATGAAGTGTCTAACAGACACCAAATGAACTGGGACGGTGGTTGTTGGGCGGAAACTTCTGTACATCGAATGCTGCCATAACAGGTGAAATGGGGGTGGTCACCTTTCGAAATTAGGGAGGCAAGATCTAAATTCCAATACATGGGCAGACTGAAATTCCTGCCAGAAACTAACTTCAGCAGCCGAATATACCTGCATCTACGATACAAAGGTATTAAAACCCTCTGGATGCAACGACTTGCAACATTAGAGTCAAAATTCGGCCCGAACCCAAAACTCCAACAAACCAAAAAAGAAAGTGAATGGCGTCAGGAAGTGAACGAATGGATCACCCAGATCAGCACGGACATCTGGCGTAAAGCGGTCACCAAGAAACACAGCCTATCGTGTTATGCAACACATAAATTGGCGCCGGGCTGTGAACCATATTACAGAGGAGACAAATCAAGCGCACTACTATTCCAGGCTCGCACGGGGTCTCTGGCGACTCAACAACGACGTCATGAACTCTTTGACTCCGAACCGTCGTGCCGCCTATGTGGAGCAGCCGAAGAAACTGTCACCCACGTTCTACAGGACTGCCCGCGCCTGCACGATAAACCCCGCACCTCACCAAGTCTGCCGGAACTCCTGGGCCTGTCGGGCCAAACAGAAGAAACCATTTCGATAGGGTCAATTACACCAAGGATCTCCTGCTACGCTGGGATCGTCTTAACAGAGAGGTCGCGACCACATCGGCCAGGGAAACACCCCACACACCCTCTCTGCGGCCCGCGCCCCGCGCACCGACACTCCGCCGCCTTGTGGCAATGGGTCAAAGCAGACTGACGAGAAGCTGGCAGGGCCAGTCATGCTTCAAGGACCCAAGTCGAGAACAGTGGTTGAGACAAAGTACTAGCATCACGGAACTCCCAAACAGGGCCGCTGGATAGGTGACCCCCTACAACGGTAAAACATCCTGCCAGGTTTAAACGGCCACGGAGGTGCAGAACCGGCATGGCTTGGCTCGACTCTTGACTCGACTTCCACCAAGCCCAATCGTGTATGTGAGTGTGTGTGTGGTGTGTGCATTAAGCGACACCGTGACCCGTGACACTCTGCTTATGCACGAACAAAAGAAGAACGAAAACACTTGACATTTGTTTACATTTTTTTCTCCTGTGGCACTTAAACTGCCTGCCCTGTGTTAAACGGGGATAGGAACCACCTTTACTTATCTTACTTATTACTTAATACTTTACTTATACTTTACTTACTTTACTTATTCATTACCTTACCGAGTAGGCAAGGCGCGCGGCCGCTGCATCTTGGGGCCATGCCGGACTCTTGCTTGAGATTCAAAAACCTGTATGTACAGGCTGTTTCACACTTGGGGGAAATCTCGGAGCGCGTGGCATCGTGATGCGGCCAGCGCTGCAACCACGCGCCGTCAGCAGCTCGCGCGTGCGCAGATGTACAACTCTACACCCTTGAAGCGTCTGCGCACGCGCGAGCTGCTGCCGGCGCGCGATTGCAGCGCCAGTCGCATCGCGATTGCCAGGCGCTCCGAGATTTCCCCTAAGTATGAAACAGCCTGTACCATTCTCGCGCGCGCGCGTGTGTGTGTCTGTGTGCGCGCGTGTGTAACAATACACATTAATAAGTACGCGCTTAGTGGTTGAAGTGCGCACCAGGGGCCGGATTTCGCTATTGCGTTCAACTCTTAAAGGCGAAGCTTAAGGGTCCCCCAATTTTGCACTGCCTTCGTGATCTGCCCGCTTTTGACCAAGCTACGATGTCATGCGATAACGGCATCATATGACGTCACGCCAAATTTGTGAATCCATGATGGCGTTATATGGTGACGTCATCACGTGACGATTTTTTGCACCTCGTCCCCAACGTCGTGGTACGCTGACGCCGTAGACGCGGGACGCCGACGGTCAAATTTCGCGTTTGATGAGGCATTTAAGGCTTTCGTCTTAAAAAAGACGTCCGCCACGGTGGTATAGTGGCGACGGAGCTCGGCTGCTGACGCGAAAGTCACGGGTTCGATCCCGGCCGCGGCGGTCGCATTTAGGTGGAGGCGAAATGCTACAGGCCCGTGTACCGTGCGATTTCAGTGCAGGTACCAGATGGTCAAAATTCATGGAGCCCTCCACTACGGCGTGCCTCGTAATCATCTGGCAAATAAAACCGTAGATATTATTAAAAGAGACAAATAAACGACGCCGTGCATCTGCCGAACAAAGTGTAAAACATTATTGGAAACACTCAATGATATGTACATGCAATTGGGCATGCGAGAAAACCTGCAGATACAGAAAAAGAAACTGCAGATACAAAGAGAAGGAAAAACGCACTGATACTGCACGCATGCAAAGTTTTACGGCATACTACTTAACAACGTTTAATCGTTTCGATAAGGACTCAAGGTGCAATTCGAGTGCCGATACAGTAGCGGCTACAGATTGTGAGCAAGAAATGTCAGCAATAATAATGATAAAGAAGCTTTTGTTTCGTTTTAGCAGGATATTCGCACCATACTGCCCCTCGGCCCTTTATTCTGTGTACAATATGTATGATGCCATTTATAATAAACGAGTAAATTGTTTGCAAACTTAGCAAAATGAGCCACCTTAATCGCGCTTAGGTAGCTTCGCAACACTAAATTGTGTGTGTTCAGATACATATACTGCTGCTGCTGACATGTATAAAAATACTTTAAACGATTGTTTGTGTATTTGGAATGCAGAGCTTACGAGAAAATTAAGTAAGGCTTTAGACTTTATCATTTCCGGCGTAAGAAAGAGGATTGGTTTTCAACATAACAGTCTACGTCTACCTCTAGCGCATAAAACATGCACAGGCCGTCAGCTTACATGAATTACATGCTTCCTTAATAAACATTTAGGCAACAGCAGCAATAAAAGCTGCCCAAGATTCAAAAAAGAAAAGAAAAAGAGAAAGCTCACTAGCGTGCACTTATTTCCGGACGTATCCGCGCACCGCAAGCTCTTTGTGTAGCGCGTTCCACATGCTGCCGAGCTGCGGCGGGATTCGCAATGGCGGCCGTCGTAGCAGACGACGCGCCTGTCCTCACCCTCAGCGGAGCGCGCGGGCATCAAGGCACCCTAGCGCACTCCTCAGTACACGGTAGCCGCACTCGCGTGCGGCTACCGTGTACTGAGAAGTGCGGCGCCGGCAAGTGGCGGCACCCCGCGGCAAGAAGCGCATCTGATCCGAACGCCGCTCTCGATTTACGTCGGCTATCGGCCAATAAGCATGCTATGTCTTTTGCGACGTGGCGATGCAGATCGCGACGTCAATCGGCAGACGCCCCGCACCGACGAGAGTGAGAACCGGCCTCTGTTTGAAAAGAGGGCGCCTGAGAAAACAGCAACTTCGCGTTCCTCTTGTAGCCTTTACGCGGCGCGCACGACTGCATATTTGGCTGAGCAGTTCATAGCCGTGTCAGCTTTCCGCAGGATGTGTTTTTCAACAGCCTCAAGGGGTGCTTCATGACTCCTTTAAAGATAAAACATCGAATGAATGGAAATGCTCGACGCGCCATGCAAACGCTCGACGCGCCATGCAAACGCTCCACTGCGCTATGCAATGCATGTTCCTTCGTTTTGCGAATTGGCGAAGTACTCACTACGCGTCAGTAAGGCAACATGCTCACCTGCACAGCTGCACAATTTGTTGATGGTGTTGCAGATAATCAGTGCTGGGCAGTATCGAAGATACATGTATCTTAGATACTATCTTAGATACTCTATGGGTATCTTGTATCTGTATCGCGATACTTCTCGAAAGACAAGTATCTGTATCTGTATTTCCGATACATTTGATAATGTATCCTGTATCTTAAGATACAAGATACTTCTATCGCAACACAACCGTGCGAAACAAGAATCGCTGGCCAAACTCCGCTTCTCAAGCTGGTACTGCACTAAGCCATCTGAATGAGTTTTAGGGCAGTGACGCAATTTTGTTTTTCCGCCAGAGTACCCCAGTGAGGGCAGAAGATGAGGAAGACAAGCGCGCGGACGGGCACGCCCAGCCCACGTACCTTTTGTTTCCTCAATTTCTTTTCTTTTTAGTTGCGCCAATTCCGCGACACTTGCTCTTAGCCACTGTCCTGCGCCGCGTCTATCGCGCAAATTTTGATGTTGCTGCAGTGTCGTTATTGAAGATTCTCTCGCGTCTTGCGTCTTGCTCCGTAACGAAATGTGATGCGTGCAAGAATGGGGTTCTTCTGCGTCGCGTGTATTTTACATATCAGCGATTTGAAGGATCTCGTGGATGTAAGTTTGACTTGGATGCCATGAATTAACGTATATGCAAATAAGAATCTAACAACGTTAACACCACTGGTACTGATGCTAGATAAAAGAGCAAGCGTTTACCTAACAGAAAATATCTTTGCGTACCGTATTTTCACTTCTTGCTACATTTATTCAAAGAATTTATGAACTCATAACTTGATTATTAGCACAAGTGCATTCTTAGCTGTCATTTCGCATCCCTTACATAACCTAAGTCTGTGCAGTGTTTTTCCGGTCTGGTCACTGCAGTATGTCTTTTGTAACGCGCTCCCAAAATAAGATGTCTGCTTTATTCTTCTGTCTACTTCCACTACTGTTTCCACAGTTACACGTTGCGAAGGCGATGTTGAAAACAAGTATATAATTATGTGGGCGTACCTTGAGTAAACAGTACAAAACATTCTGCTTACCGCTTAGAAAAATAGCGAAATTAGGTTTGCATTATAATATTGGAAATCATTAGGAGCCATCTTAAAGATGTTGGGAAGGGGATTCGAAAAACGTTGTTTTACTGAATGATCTGTTTTGCTCATGAGCGTCCCTACGAGCCGTTTCAAGCAATTTTCCATACGTACTGAATTTCTATTGTCTCTATTGTAAGTTTCTATTGTAAGTTGACAATACTTCATGCTCATAGCTATTCAGGGCGCGTCGTATTGTATTGTACTCATTCAATGTAATGTTTGATACAGAACCACCTCTCTATTTTACTTATATTTGTTTTCCTGTTTTAGGCTTTTTTAAAATTTTTCGCATTACTAATCGCCACGTAATGGGAGCTATAAGTAGCAATAGCGCGAATAGCGGCGGTGGCCTGAGACGCTTTGTGGAACTATACAATACGTCTGAGACGTTTCTGTGTTGCACATGTTCTCTCGTTGAAGAAAAATTACTAAAAAGATTGCACGTTAGTGAGTATATCAACAAAGAATCCCTTACGCCGGCAGAAGAGTAGAATATAAAAATTCATTGCAGTTTTACGTCATCTACGTATACACCAGGGGTCTCAAACTGAGCTTATAGCCAGCGGGCCGCAGTCGCGAAATTTAGTTGCAAGGGCCGGGACAGTGAAGATGGTGGAAGAGAGTTTGAACAAATGACGTTTGAATATATATATTATATATATATATTATATATATATATATATATATATATATATATATATATATATTATATATATATATATATATATATATATATATATATACACAGGAACATGTGGGTGACCACATGTTCCTCACGAAAGGAATGCTTGAGACCAGTCATGTCTGTGCAGCTCATGAACATACTTATTTAGAAAATAAAAACAAATGAAACGAAGAGGGTCATGTGTGCGGGCCGGGCCGCTAGCGAAAGGTCGCAAACCCCTAGTGTACAACATGCGTCGACCCCCCCCCCCCCAAAAGAAAACAAAAGAAAGAAAAATGTCGCTACCAGCGTTCTTGCTGCTGTACACCTGTCCGGATATACGGTATTGTGCAAGCTGTCTTTTACAGACAAGGGTCCACACCGGTATTTGCGCCGTCGTGCGAAGGCTTCTTATTGAAGTTATTTTGATTATATGGCAACCTGCTAGATGGTCGCCAAGCTGTGCAAAGCAAGTACCGTTATCAGCGAAGTGTACAAAGAGTTGTCCTGTGAAGAAGCTAAAACAAACCCCAATAAGTTGTCTTGGAAGGAAAGTAATGTACTTTTAGCAAGAAGGGCAAAACTTTTGAGATACTAACAGACATTTCATTCAAGTGAAACAAGATAGGGCACAGTTAAGAAATTTTCAAGCAGACATTTTCGTGCATAGGCGTTTGCTGCTACATTATATGGATCTATAATAACAAATTTGAGAATGTATCGAAGTATCTTAAGATACAATCGCCAAGTATCGTATCGGATACAATTCTTGCGGCAGTATCTTGTATCTGTATCTCCAATACTTCTTGCCTGATTATCTTGTATCGTATCGCGATACAATTTCAAAGTATCTTTGCCCAGCCCTGCAGAAAATGATTATTAATCACGCCTGAGAGCTTTCTAATGGGTGGGCCTTTAAACACCCACTCCTTGCACAATTCACATGTTTTGACACCTGATGCGATTCTTGACACTTCTGCCACGCAATACTACACGCCTTAAGGAGACTTCGCATTAGACGACATTCGTACAGGTTTTTCTTATTCCCAAGACAGCGTCGAGGGAGTGCGCAGAGAACCCCTCGAAACTTGCACTCCCCCGCGCAATCCCTCGAAAATGTTTCGAGGGAGTGCCCAAAGCACGGTATCGGTTTCCACGGGAATGTCATCCCCGGCCACCGAAGGCCGTATTGGCCGTCATTGGAAAGAATACGCCGAATGGCATAAAGGGTATTCAGGAGAATATCAGCCGCCCCTCAGCCTTGTTGACCTTGGGCAAGTCAAGTAGCTAGGTTGGATACAGGTACCCATTGGGAATTCCGCGCTTCGATTCCTGGTGGGCCCTGACGATAAAACACTGGGGCTCTTCGATTTTTCACTCTGGCTACCCGCGGGCTGCCAGAGCCAGCCAGAGCGCGCTCGTTTTTCTCGGGTTGCTCCGACCCCCCCGCGGTGCACTTCCGGTTGGCGTTCGTTTTTCTCGGGTTGGACGGTTCTGGAGACCCGCGGGGAGCCCGAGGGTCGCCAGAAGCTTCCAGGACAATTTAGTCGTGGAAGCTGTCTGGAAAGTTTCGGGCTAGCAGACGCCGAAAAGTGGCGATACGCGCTCGCCGCCATCTTTGTGAGGACTCGACGGATTGCAATGCGGGCGCTTACGGACTACACCTTCGCTTGTCCTTACGCTCGGCGCCGTTCCGCCGTGAGAGATAGCGCGATTACGAGTGGCGGCGAGCATTTGGAGCTAATGTTTATTGCTTTTCTTATGTGTCCCATGAAGTTTCCTTCCGTGAACAACGCGGCAAACTGTCGCGTTCTAACTGCGTCGTGCACATGTCCCAAAAGTTATGTACATGTTCGTACGCACGCATGGAGACCCCTTTCGAGTTTATTTTTCGTAGTAGTATTCTATCGTGGTGTCGTGTGTGCTTTATGTGCATTTAGCTGAGACGACTGTGATCGAACTAGCTATTTCGCTCCGTCGTATGTTTGCGTGCGTGAACCCCGTCAGAACTTAACTATTTCAACTAGGTCTTCGATGTTCATAAAATGCACTGATTGAATAAAAGTGATCGCGACATTTTTTTGTGTGATGCTCGTTGGTCGCAAACGGCGTGCAAGCGTACTTCGATCTACGGGCCAGTATATGAGGTGTGGTGTTATGTTATGCTATGACGCGTCGATGGGAAAAAAACGGAGGTGAATTCAGAAATGTATACATCCTTTTGTTGCTTATTTCATCGTCGGCTTTGTCTTTTTCCACTCTTAGTAATAATGCCATGGAGTATGTACGCGGTTATCACCTAGTAGCTCAAATAAAAGCTGAGCTATATGAGATTTGTGGAGTGCCACTTAGGACTGGAAAAGAGGCTCAGGCAACATCTGCCAAAACGAGTCGAAGACGCGTCACACAAGTTTATTTTAGATATAACGCGCACTCCGTGGTATCGATACCATCGCATGTCTCAAGTTATGACAAAACGCAAGCTGGTCAACACGTGTGTGCGACGTAGTACGCGATAGATCCTCGAGCTCTTTTGGGGACACGATCACTTTCGCGAGATTTTCGCGTCGTGTTATGCAGCGACTGTTACACGTACTAAGCAGACGTGAGCTGGTTAAGCCGTTAGCGGCGCGGCAGCTCACCTTGCATCACTTTCGTGGCGCCGTGCGCCAGCTGGCTCTTTTGTTCGCGTACGGGGCGAATGGCGCGTGATCTTGCGAACGTAGTACGTGATCGTATCCCAAATGCGTACGCTCGAGAATATCACTTCAGCTCTTCAGCAAACCTAGCCACATATTTTCAAGCGGGCACATGTCCAGGAATTCGGGACATCGACAACTAGCGCCATCTGTTGTGTTGGCTGCTAAGTGGCCGCGTCACTCAATGGGAACCGACCTTTAAACATTTATTGCAGTGTAACGCTTCAATATACGCTTAAATCACTTCGTCCATATAATATGGGAGTCATTATGCCACAGTGCGAGAAGTTTGCTTTATTCCCATTAACTTCCTGGGTTCGAGAGCCACTTTTATGTGCTATGTGAAACTCCATAGAAGATCATTTAAAAATTTATATAAGAACTATGCGCCCTCACCTGCTTAAATCACTGAAGGGACCCAATCTCGATGATTCAATATTCGTACCTGTGAAGTTTGGCGGATGTCGGCGAAGTTTCTGAGGTTCGATGGGAACTTTTGTCTAAGGTGCATTGCAGCGAAACCACCTTGTAAAACACCGTCGTTGAATATGAGGACAACGCTACCAGCGTCATGAGTGAGCTTCTTAGCAAGCGCGACCGCATGGTTGCAACCATGTCATCAACACCGGAGCTTCAGACTTCGTCAGTAGCCAGTACCGCTGGAGCCTCTGGTACCAAGCTACCCAAGCTTACCATCGCCCCATTTGCTGGTGATCTGTGTCGGTGGAACGACTTCTGGGAACAATTTGACCAGATGATTCACCGGAACGGAAGCCTCACTGCGACGGACAAGTTCAACTACCTGAGGTTTTTCCTAAGAGGCGACGCAGCTTCAGCTATTGTGGGCCTGCCAACCACGGAAGCTTGCTACAAGGACGCCATCGACATACTCAAGAGACGCTTCGGAGACAAAACGAGACTCGAACAGGAGTACTTCTCCAGGCTTCGTACGTTGCCTTCAGTCCGTTCAAGCGACTTGACAGCTCTTCGCAAGCTGTACGACCAGGTCGTCATCAACATCCGAGGACTGGAGACCCTTGGGGTGAGAAAGACGTCTTTTTCTGCAGTGCTGTGCGACTATTGCTGCGGGCTCTACCACATGATCTCGTTGTACAGTACCACCGGTCTAGCGCTAATTGCCAGAGAAACGCAGCACACACTGGATTTCTAGTAGCGGAAGAGATCCAGGAAGCAGAAAATTATTGGATCAGGCATGTACAGCAACAAGCCTTCAGGGAAGAGATGACTTCGATTTCGAAAGGCACATCAGCAAAGGAAACCTCTCGCATCAAAGACCTCAACCCTTTCTTGGATGTCAACAACATCCTTCGGGTCGGTGGGCGCCTGTTACACCTTGAAGCATGAGGAGGTAAAGCATCCAGTCATCCTTCCGCACGATCATCACTTTTCTACGTTACTGACAATGCGAGCACACTGCGAAACACTACACGGAGGCGTGAGAGACACTCTGTCGCAGTTGCGAGAGCAGTATTGGATCTGCCGGGCACGAACATTGGTCAAGAAAGTCATACGTGGCTGTTATACGTGCAGACGCTTCAGTAGTAGCCCAGGCAACGCTCCAACTGCTCCAATAGCACGTCATTGTTTATCATCGACTGACCCATTCGACTTCGCAGGACCACTCTTTGTTGTGACTACAGCCGGGGAGAGAAAATGCTACATAGCGCTCTTCACATGTGCCACATCACGTGCAGTCCACCTGGAACTGGTTTCCAGCATGACATCGGAAGCCTTCCTTATGTGTCTACGACGCTTTGTAGCACGAAGGGGTCTCCTCGCGTAATTTATTCTGACAACGCAAGAACGTTTAAGAAGACTTCGAAAGACTTAGAGAAGCTGTTCAGGTGTTTTCCCAAGAGGATGTGTCGGCATACTTGGGTGAGAAGAGGATAACCTGGAAGTTCATTCTTCCCAGCGCTCCATGGTGGGGCGGATGGTGGGAGCGTCTAGTCCGGACGATAAAGCTTCTACTGAGAAAGGTTCTCGGCAAAGCTCGACTCAACTTTGAAGAGCTGACCACTGTGCTCACGGAAGTAGAGGCGGTCGTGAACTCGAGGCCTCTCACATACATTGAGTCGGACAGCGCGGAACCTCGTGCATTAACCCCAGCAGACCTCATCATTGGGCGGAGACTAACGACGCTACCACAGGGCAGCAACGACATGCCAATGGACCTGACGCGCAAGGAAGCGGTACGACGGCACGCATACAGGAAACGCCTAACTGAGAACTTTTGGAGCCGGTGGACGAAAGAATATGTGCTGCAACTTCGATCAGCGCACTTTTCGCGTAAGAGAACCACCAACGAAGTTAAAACGGGAGACATCGTCATAGTCCAAGCTGAGAAATTACCTCGACAAATGTGGAAACTTGCAAGGGTTCTTGAAGTGTACAGAGGTGCTGATGGCCACGTACGTTCTTGCAAGATTCAACAACAACAAGGGTTATTACCACCAGGCCGATACAAAAACTTTATTCGCTCGAGCTGAACGAGTGACTCGGTGGCCGGGAGTGTGTTTAATCAAGCGCAGCACCGTGTCGGACCGAAGAAGAAGAAGCGCCTCCTTCCACGAGAAAGGCCGTGCTCACGAGCACTTGCAGCTAGAATCGACCGAAACGGTTGACAATAAATATCGTTCGTGATGTTTAAGCCTCCCTTCTTGCCAGGGAACCGTATGCCATTTTAAACAACCTTATAGGGGTGCATACGCTTCATAGTGTTTACGCTTGCCCTAAAACAGGTGAAAATGTCAGTGTTTTATATAAGCTTGTTTTTCTTGAAGCTGCTAAAGATATGGAGGGTATGAATACTGTGGAGGTCTTAAGTTGTTAATTAGCAATGAGAAGTCTTAGGTTAATTACAGCAGATGGTCAAAATGAGAATAGCTCCTAATTTAAAGTAAGTAAGAATTGACAAGATATATTGATACGGATACGAATTTTGCTACACTGGGTGTAAGTATCAAGGGTACTAAGGAATTTAACAATTTACTCAAAACTTATTGGTGAAGGCGGTTAGTATAGAAGGACATGTATATATATATATATATATATATATATATATATATATATATATATATATATATATATATATATATATATATATATATATATTGAGATATAGCATTGCAATGCACGCCGTTAATATTAGATGGCTGTCGCATCCAAGTAACTAGCAGTAGATACTGTTATAGCTAATTAGTAATCAAAGGTATAAGAGATATGGTAATTGTACTCTGTCATTATTAATACTTACACTTTGAGGTAAATAGAAAAGGGGTAAATAAGAATCAACTAATCGGAGGATTGCGTTGTAATGTATCACATGGAAGTGGAGACGAGGAGGATCAAAGATATAAGAATCTTAGGTTGCTAATTAGTGATTAGGGGTCTTTTAGCTTAATTACTATGGAAAATTAACAGAGTTGACAAGGACCCCAAGAATTCAGACTGAGTGAGATTTACTCAACAACATTATGCACATTTGCACCCTGACCATATAAGTAATCACTTGTAATGAATTCACCAATTTTAAGGTTATAATAGAAATCTTTCGGAATAGAGGATATGTACATGATAATATATATAGGGTATTCAATGTTTGAAATTACCATCCGATAGATAGTAACATGCAGTTATCTTTAGTGATAGTTATCGATAATTAGTAATCAGGGATAATTTGGGCAAAATCTATGGAACCTAGCAATTAAATGTATCAAATAAATGATATGCCGAAGATGACGATTATAGTTTATTAGTGATCGTTGTAGGCAGTTGGCAAGTGCGGGTATATGGTCAATAAATTAATAGGTCGAGAACGTAGTAATGCATCAAATGAAAGCATATAGGAAGAGGCTGAATACATTTGGAATGTTTGCTAATTGGCATTTAGGGGCTCTGCAGCGTAATTAATATTAATATTTTTTTATTGCAGAGTTATGCTCACGCTTTGTACTACTCGCGATGTAGACAAAACACAACCATCATTACGCCGGCGCACTCAGCATAGCTATGCCTAGTTAAGCCATGTTAATCATAGCCTATTGTAATTAAGTTAGTTGAACAAGGTGAAAAGTAATTAGCCAAGCATAATTCAGCCAGAAGGCTAATTAGTCCTAACTAAGCCGAGTTGAGATTCTAGTCTGCATAGTCATGCCGAGCTCGGCCAGAGATGCCGAGCGATACCGATATTACGTTAATTACCTCATCAGGTTAATTTGACTTGTGGTGAAAGCTCGTCGAGATGAAGCCTCGAGTATGTTGATTATACTAAATAAGCTCATTAGCGTAATTAAGCTTAATTTAATTAATTATTAGCAGTTATAAATATCATTAATTCGTAATCAATTATAATTATTCGTTTAATATAGATACGATCTATCACCGACAAGTCTCAAGAGAAACGTTTACGAGAGATGACGATTCAAAAGGAGTACTGCGTTAAAAACGGCGCGAAAATTGAACGAAGGCTAAGGAAAAAAACACAAGCGCTCGCACATTGATGAGTTATGCAAAACACTGGGTGCAAAAGCCTGATGTAAGAGAAACAAATTGCAGAAGGGTGTCTTCAAGGGCCAGTTGCTACATGTTACTGCACTCAAAACCGCGCGAAAACGGCAGGAAGGCTAACGAACAAAGGAACAGCGCTTCTGTTGTTTGTTCCTAAGCCTTCGCCCCGTTTTACAGCGAAAGCTGTTATGAGATCATTTCACCGGCCGTTTTTGGCGCCGTAGTTGTCCGCCGCCGCCGCCGCCGCCGGTGTCCGTAACCAGTATCGCTCGAAATAAGAAAAAAAAACGAAATAAGAAAAAATTCCAGGATGGAACGAGGTTCGAACCTGGGCCCTCTGCGTGTGAGCCCAGTATTCAACCTCTGAGCCATGCCGGTGGTTGAAACCGCTTTGCAAAAAGGTCCTATACAGGCTTCGTGTCGGGAACGAACCACATTAGTATATGCAATATAGCGTGGTAGAAGAGTAAAATAAGCACCAAGCGTCGCACAACGCGAATTCTATAACCAGGCGTCACACAATGCGAATTGCGCAACGAGTAGGTTGTTGATTGCTTCCAACCCATTACAAAGGTCTCTGCCATAATTCTTCGTCGTCATCAGGCACAGCATCAAAAAGTGCGCATAATGCCTTGCATGCGTTTAGCAGATAGCACGGCTCTCCGTAGAATGACGAAAAATGGCACAGTGCCTGCTGCCCTACTTCTCAAAAATTACAATGATTTATAGCGTAGGGGTTCCTCTCAAGTGCACTTGTATTGGTTGCCAAGGAAGCCCATAAGCGCATGATCCATTTCCTCGGGGTCTCAGTAAAGTTCTTCGCACCCTCCCCGTCTCTCTCCTACGTCAGCGTATGTTATACAGCATGACGGCAGAGGGAAATAGCGACCGGGCGTCACCAGTGGAAATTACATAACTGGTGGGCCGTTAAAGCTTCCAACCCATACAAAGGGCTGAGCGTAATTCTTCATCGTCATCAGTCGTCGCGTCAACAAAAGTGCACATAATCCCTTACAGACGTGTAGCTGGTGCCTCGCTTCCGCAGAATGACGAATAATGGCTGAGTAGGCGCTTCCAACTTCACGAAAATTTGATTTATGGCGTAGTGGGTACCTTTAGTGTACTTGTATTGTAGCCCCAAGAGAGCTTACAACGGGCTCTTGAAACGCCGCTCTTCCAGCTTTCGCTGTGACTGTGCTGCGGTTTCAGCGCAGGCCTGGCGTTTTTTTGCGCTGTTTGAAACGCAGTAACATGTACCAACTGACCCTTCAAGACACCATTCTGCAATTTAAAGGAGCAATTAAATCTACGATAGTTTTAGGAAATTAATAATTAAGTGCAGATATGATAAAAATAAATTGAGGCATATGATTGCAAAGCATCAGATGATAGTCTAAAGAGAGAGGGTGAATGCATTGCGAGATTCTTGCTAATGAACTTTTTCAAGCAATCCCAGAAAGCCCCGGGAGCATGGCGCACTATGGGAAAAGTTTGTACATCGAGCGAGCCGGCCGTTCGGTCGCCCGCGGCTCGTTGGTGCCGTGGGAGCACGAAACGAAAGGAACGTACACGTCGCGGCTTGTTGAATATTCTTACATTGTAAAAGACTACAAATCCAAACGCATCTGCCTATATATCTACGCTGAAATGTGAAAGGAATAACACAGTCAGTGTAGGTATTGCCGAGCGTATGTATATCGGACGTAGCAGTTAATCGATATGTGCGTTATCGCGTGCCGATGCCGTCACGACGTTCATTTGTCAATAATGTGAGCGGAACACCGAATTCATGTTTAGTGTATGAATACTTGTAAGGTACTAATGCGAATGTGTCGTATTGAAATGCCATAGAATTTTCCGCCTCAGCATTTGGTGTCATGAACACTTTTGCGCTTGCTCACTGCGTTTAGCCGTTATGGCGTATTTCAAAGATAATTTCAGTGTTAGAGGCTCATCTTGCGCACGACTACACATATCTACGTCATGCATTCACCTGCGAGCAAACACGTGAAAGTACAACCAGCGTTTCTAAAATGCACAACTGCAGTTAGTATCAACGAAGGGCGCTAGAATCTTATCATTTGTTATATACATGTATAGCGATGCGAGCGACGCGCACGCGGTCTAATCAGTCTCGAGTACTTTGTAAATATCACAACCTCACCTTGCGCTCGTCGACAGTGCGATGGACGTTGATTCCAAGTGGATGCGCGAATTGTATAGACCGCTCCTGGAGACTTCATCTAGGAAGCCACGTTGTATCGTTTTTATTTAATTTTTGCTGCAGGGCTAAGACGGGTCTCAAACGTGACTCGCACGTGACTGACTTCGTCCCATCCTTTTATTGGTCGTCTCTAGAACGGACGAAGCCTCAAAGGGGTCAAGAGGAAACTGCGCACAGGCAAAAACCGGACGTATGCACTAAGGGATGAGGAAGGCAAAGTCACTGTCAATATGGATAGGAAAGTATAATAGCTGAGGAGCTTTACAAATATCTGTACAGTAGCCAGGACAACGAGGACGATAACGTAAGAAGTATATTAGTAGGCCAGAGGAATCGGACAACCCACCAGTAACGACATGGGAAGTAAAGAAATCCTTAGAGGGAACGCAAAGAGGCAATTGCCGCTGGTTAGGATCAGGTAACATCAGATCTGTTGAAAGACGTGGACATATTGTTTTAGAAAAACTGACCACCATGTATGGAAAGTGTCTCTGACGATGAAGGTACGAGAATCTTGGAATAATTTTAAAATCACCTTAATTCATAACAAAGACGACGTCAAGGCTTGAAATATTACATGCCGATCTGCTTACGTCCGTTGTCTACAAGCGATTTAAAAATATAGCAAGATTCCGTACAGGCTACTCGACAATGAACATATTCACCGATCAATCAAGTGATAGAGAAATGCGCGGAATATAACCAACCCCAATATATAGCCGTCAGAGATTACGAGACGTATTTGATTCGGTCGAGATGCAGCAGTCATTCAGGCACAAGGAATCAGGGCGTTGACGAACCGTACATAAAAATACTGGAAGAAATCTAGATTTAGGTGCACGTTAAAGAACCCTAAGTGGTCAATAATTCTGCAGCCCTCCAATACGGTGTCCCACATAATCATATATCGTGGTTTTGGGACATTAAAAGCCACTAGTACTACTACTACTAATAACAAAATAACAATTATTATTATATTATTATTACTATTATTATTTATTATTATATTATTATTTTATTATTATTAGTAGTAGTAGTAGTAGTATAGTAGTAGTAGTAGTAGTAGTAGTAGTAGAAGTAGTAGTAAGGCGTGAAACTGGTAGAGTGTTGGTTTATGTATATTGAATTACCACAAATGAAAGCTTGAAGCATTTATATTCAACCTGTTTTATTGTTTTCTCCACGGTGCATCGGTTTAAACCGCATTCGTATTAAGCGTCTAGTCGGGTTGTGGATATCACAACTTGCAATCTCACTGCAAAAAAAAAAAATACATATACAGAGACCAGGAGCAGCCATTTCTTTACTTGTACACCACCAAAATACAGACACCGCCAAAATACGGACACACTGCGGTGTAGCTTTTCGGATGCGACAGCAGCCCCAGAAGATGGCCTAGCGAATAAAGCAAGCAAGACTAGAGGAATATCATAGCCTTCTCCCTTTATATCTCGATTTTTTTTTATCCTGCGGCAAGAGCATGCGTAATTCCGAAGTATCCATGTGCATTCACATGGATACTTCCGAATTATTGATAAGCAGATGCTTGTGATGGAACATGCAGAATATTAATTTAGGCAGAACTCTGTGCGTGACACTCCCGCATTAATGATGACGCGTGTGTACGAGGGTTTTTCAAGCATTATTTTTGTTGCCCCCAAGCGGCTACGTAAACAATAATAGTTTAAGGGTCTTTACGTGCAATAACCCCATTGTCATTATCACCAAGCCGCAGTGGGAGATTCTGTGATAGGTTTAAACACCCGGGTCTACTACTGCATCTAACAGACCTAAGTAAGCATGTGTTCTTGCATTTCGTCCCCGCCGGAATACGACCGCCGTGGCAGGGAATAGAACACGCGACCTCGCTACTCAGCAGCGCCACACTTTATCAGCCAATTGCTTCCACGGCGTTGGCGGCGTCAACAAAAAATCATCACGTGATGACATCCCGATGGGACGTTATTATGACGTCACACATTCCCAAAATCACGTAATTATGACGGCATGATGACGTCACATAACGTGACTTCATCACATGACATTGTTGCATTGCACTGCCTCTGTGATCGGTTGGCCAATCACGGAGGCAGTGCCAAACCACGTTAGGTGCAGAAAGCTTTTGCACGAGGGTGGGGCAGAACAGACACATCGAATGACGACAAGAAGAAAATTTCACCTTCCAGTCGTCTTAGTCTAATGCATAAGGGGCCAGTGCGTTTCTTTTATACGAATGATAGGCCTTAGTCTACGAGAAGTACTTCTCGCCGCGAACGTAGTCACGAGGCGTGCGCTTTCGATCTTTCCTTGGCATGGCACGAGCCCACGCTTCCAAGCTCACCGGGTCACTAGGAGCTTTGAAAATCACAAGCCATACAACACTCCCCTCTTAATTAATGATATTATTTAGCACCCTCTATAGTGTTTATTGGCATTACTGTACGATTGAGACGACGGCAATGAGTGATGGGAGGATACCGAAGAATTTCATCATGTAAGATTTCTGACAAATTCGGTCCGTCACTTAGCAGGCGAATGTCGTGTCTACTAAGTATGAAAATAATCAAAACGTAGGCCATGCCTTTAAGAGGGGGGTCACACTTTCTGTGAGATGCGAGTCGCACACTGCAACACACTGATTTCAGCGTCATTGACTGCAGCACGTGGCTTCAGTTAAGCTCCCATTGCGAGAAGCTCAATGCGGCCGCTCTAGAAGCGCCACGAACCAACAGAGAAAAAAAGTGGGGCTCATCACGTAAGAAAAAAAATCACAGCATATCCACGGAGTGAATGATGATGAGTGGGCGAAGCTGCGGAGGTTCATCGGTAAACCGTGAATCTTCCGTGAATTCTGCCCAGTACATCATCACCGACGTGAGATCGGGCGCGTTTATACTAAAGGTTCGATGAGAGTTATGACGACTTGCAGCTCACTTTAATTTTACATGTACGCTGTCAATTTTCATTGTTTAGAAAACCATTGCTTTAGAAAACATCTGGCGTCTTTTCGTTTTGCTTTTAGAAAACATGTGGCGTCTTTCGTTGGTTTATTTCATCAATCAACGGCGTTTTGAACAAAATTTTTATTGTTTAATCACGCACAGGAGAAATCTCACCAGGCACTACCTTGGAGGTAAACAATGGCTGCTAATGGGAATGAGAGACAGAAGAATTCGGCTTTTAGTTAACGCGCACGCTGCGAATTTTTATTGTTCAACAACACACAGGAGAAATCTCCCACCGGCACCACCTTGGAGGTCAAGATCTGGTACTAGCGTTAAGACTGGTTACGCACTACGACGGGGACGAACGGATGCCGCTTTAAGGAGCTTCGCCCCTAAAAACAGAGTATGTTCATTGCCTATGGTACGTAACGAAATGCAGGGAAAGAACTCCGCTTGCAGACTTGCAGACCATCGCCGTGGTATAGGTAAGGCCTGCGCGTTAATAATATCCGGGATTTAACGTCCCAAAACCACGATATGATTATGAGAGACGCCGTAGTGGAGTGCTCTGGAATACTTGACCATCCAGTGTTTTTTAACGTGCACTAACATCGCACAGTACACGGGCCCCTAGCCTTCGAAATGCGACCGCCGCGACCAGGATCGAACTCGCGACCTTGCGGTTAGCAGCCGAGCACCATATTTACTGCTCCACCGAGGCGGACAAGGCCTGCGTTGACAGCAATGTTTACCTTCTGGTAGCACGGTAACAGGGCAGTTCAATGCCTTGTAACTGTTATAATAGTGAGTACACCCCGCTATTGTAAGAGTTGCACACACATAGCGTGTGTATGTGTGTCTTTTCGTTTTCTGTCCCCTCTCGGCGCGCTTTTTCACGCTCAACAGTGAACTAATTGACTAAAAAAAAAGAAAGATATTCGTGAAAGGTTGATAAGCTTGCCTTTAACAACTTTCAGTGCAATCCACTATTTGAGAAACATCGCCTCGTGAGGTGCTACGTTGTCTATCGGAAAACAAAGGCACGACACAGAGTAAACATAAAACGGCTTTTCGAGAACCTTCCACGTCACTCTCACATAAGCAAAAGATTTCAACTCGTAATGAAAATATTAAATGGGTCCTTACGAGAGACTTTTTAACGAACTTTACCATGTAAAAATAGAAACAAGCTATTTTGTCCAGAATAAAACTGGCCGCAAGAACCGGGTTTCAAGCCGCGACCTCCTGCAATTCTACAGACCAGCATAATAATAATAATTGTTGGGGTTTAGCGTCCCAAACCCCGATATGGTTATGAGAGACGCCGTAGTGGAGGGCTCCGGAAATTTCGACCACCTGGGGTTCTTTAACGTACACCTAAATCTGAGTACACGGGCCTCTATCGTTTTCGTCTCCATCGAAATATGGCCGCCGCGGCCGGTATTCGATTCAGCAGTCGAGCACCTTATTCACTAGACCACCCTGAAGGGTTGCAGATCAGCATAGGCAGTCAAACAAGAAGGCGGGTTTCACGATACTTTACATCAGTCTAATCTGTTTCATCCCTCTTTCACCAACACTTAGCGGAGAGGAAAACGCGGCCTGGGTAGCATGTCATGAGCATAATGAAGTCGGTGCTTTCCGGCGTCTTTAGTTATCGACTAAAACGCGTTCTTGGGCTAGTTGGTGCATGGTCTGACAAAAATTTGGAGGCACAAAGGAACGAGGACAAGAAATGACAGGACTGGTGCCAAACTAAAAACTGTTTTATTGGAAAGAACATTGCATTCCAGGTAGCTTCACGCGCATGGGCGAGTCACATTGACAATCACGGTAACAGAACGACAACCTACTTTGAGTTATCATGACTTGTCTAAAAAGTGCAATTCGTTGCGATATAAATTCAAGGAAGGCACACTAACACATTGGGCACCCTTCTTATTTATGCAAAAAGCCTCCAACAATTCTCTGGCCACCTGGTTTCGAATTTTCCCCAGCACCCTGGTTTCGAAAAACCGGGGCGCGCATGCGCAGGACTTGCAGTGCGAAGGCAAGTGTAAACCAGATACATTATTAAGGGAGGATTCATGTTCCATTAATCGGATATTTAAACATCGACCAGTGTGGCCGATGTATGTCCTACCACAGCTGAGGGGTATTTCGTAAACCACCCCAACTACGCTTGGGCAATACGGTTTTACATGCTGTATTTCACAGGCGGCCTTATTGTTTTTCTCAGACACACGGGCGCATAGCCGCGAGAGCTTGTTAGGGGCGCTGTTGAAACTTTATTAAAATGATTCTTTTTAAGAAGATCATTGAACAATATTGTGCTTGCAAAGGTATTGTTGCTTTACCTCTGCTGGTAATTGAGCTTTAAAGAAAAATGTCTGTGGGCAGCGAATATAACACGGCAAGACGTCTTGTAAAAGCGCAAAATATTGAATTCATAAATTGAGGCCACCTGAAATTAGGAACGGCAAGCGTCTGTCTACACATTTTGAAACCCGCGATCGTCATCACCGCCTCACAAGCTTGTATTATTTTCTGGAATTTAGCTTTTTTTCACACTACAAAAGCAGCAGCGCTAAAGGACCTTCTTGCTTTAGAACTTTTATGAAACCCGTGGGAGCCAACAACAATATAATCGGACGAAATATTGAAGAGGCAGGGGATGCGAAGAAGTGCAGCACGCTCTTTCGAGAGTTCGTCGTTATCAAGCGCAGCCAAGCGACATGTAAGCCTCCTTTCATTGCAACAGAACTGCTGATTCACGGTCGAGCAGCCCAACCGGCCGCTCGTTGCATGCGCTGCGATTATCAGTCGTCGATTTAGGTTCGCGCTCGCTGCTTGTAGCGGATATCGTCGTCGTGCTTTTTTATGTATTGTGGTTTTCTCAATTCACGCGACTACGGCAAGCGTCATCGCGCGAATTTTGAACGTTGAAGGTCCGTACGCCACGTGGTGTGAAAAAAGGTGAACTAAAAGCGATGTCCCGAATTCCTGGGTATGATGCAGAAAAAACCAACGCGCACGCGACGAAAAGTTTCGTTGCTGCCACGACGGTAGCGTTTGTTTACGTTTACGCTCGCTGTCCCAGCGTTCGATTTTGTAATCTTCGGGCAGCTTCGGGTTGTCTCGGGCTTCCCACACACGTGACCAAGACGCTGTTTCCTATCCCGACCGGAACTAGTTGGCTGAACCTCTGGCTAGCTCTGGCTGCCAGCGAACTGCCTGAAGTCCGAAAATCGAAGATCCCCACTTACGTGTTACAACGTGGAGGACGACTAAGCTTCATCTTTAAGAGTGCAATACGATAGCATTATCAGGCCCACTTGCCGACGCCTTCTCATTCGCTTGCCATGCTTCGCTTCTCGGTGGACGGCCCAACCGTGCTTTGTTTTCTTTTGTCGCTTAGGGGAAAGTGGCAACTATGCGAGAGAGAGAGAGAGAGACAACATTTATTAAAAAAACAGTTGTTAATTGCGGGTGGGGCCCTTCTTCCAAGGCTACACTGGCTACTCTTTAAGCATTTCCCTTCTTCTGTATGAAACCTAACCAAGGGTGCTATGCAGGATGGTCCGAGCTTCTCGGGCACACGAGTTTGCTCCGAGCTCGCATTACGGCTGTCATGACAGGAAGACAGTGCGCAGCACGCGATAGCGGCGTTGATAAAAATGGCTACAAGTACGGGCATGGGCGTCACATACGCATGTGCGGCATTTGCGGCGGTTTTCAAAGGAACGCCACGTGCGAACGGGTCAGCGCCGCCACTCAGTCAACGTTTTGACAGTGTAGCGATGTCAGCGTGATTGTCGCGCTGTCTTTTACAGCGAAAGCTGTTATGAGATCATTTCAGCGGCCGTTTTTGGCGCCGTAGTTGTCCGCCGCCGCCGCCGGTGTCTGTAACCACTATCGCTCGAAATAGAAAAAAAAAAAACGAAATAAAAAATTTCCAGGTGGTACGGGGTTCGAACCTGGGCTTTCTGCGTGGGAGCCCAGTGTTGTACCTCAGAGCCATGCCGGTGCTTGGAATTGCCTTGCAAGAAGACGCTATACATGCTTCATATCCAGAAGGAACCACATTAACATATGTAATTTAGTGTGGTAGAAGAGTGAAATAACAACCACGCACCACACGACGCGAATTCTGTAACCAGGCGTCACACAATGCGAATTGCGCAACGAATGGGCTGTTGGATGCTTCCAACCCATTACAAAAGGCTCTGCAATAATTCATCGTCATCAGGCACAACACCAACAAAAGTGCGCTTAATGCCTTACATGTTTGTAGCGGGTACCACGGCTCTCCGTTGAATGACGAAAAATGGCATAGTGGCTGTTTCCCTACTTCACAGAAATTATGATGAGTTATAGCGTAGTGGGTTCCTGGCAAGTGCACTTGCATTGGTTGCCAAGGAAGCCCATAAGCCCATCATCCATTTCTTCAGGGTCTCAATAAAGTTCTTCCCTCCTCCCTCTGTCTCTCTTTCTCACGTCAACGTATGTTATATTGCATGGTGGGAGAGTGAAATAGCGACCGGGTGTCACATAATGCGAATTATGTAACTGGTGAGCCGTTTAAAGCTTGCAATCCATTACAAGGGCTGAGGCACAATTCTTCATCGTCATCAGTCGTCACCTAAACAAAGTGCACATAATGCCTTACATATGTGCAGCTGGAACCTCGCTTCTGGGCGCAATGATGAATAATGGCGTTGTAGGTGCTTCCCGACTTCGCAAATATTGTGACATATAGCGTAGTGGGTACCTTGCTAGTGTACTTGTATTAGTAGCCTCAAGAGAGTTTACAGTACGGGCTCTAGAAATGCCGCTCTTCCAGCTTTCGCTGTGACTGTGCTGCGCTTTCCGCGCAGGCCTGGCGTTTTTTTTTTGCCAACTGATCATCGCGCCTCCCATGGGCGTGTTCGCGGGCGTTTGTCCTCTTTCGGAGAATTCTTTTGTTTCACCTGCAGCATGGAAATTTCTACTCTCGAAGGCAACAAGGGCGCACACGCAGCACTTGGTGCAGCTCGTTTCGTTCTCTGGAATATTACAGATAAATAAATAGACAGGTTACTGCTATACTTACATAACACGTCTGAAGATTTTTCTGTAGTAACGAATCGGTAGAAGCAATGTCTGCACTAACAAATAAATCATAACATTTCTCGCCGCAAATCCCACCAGGGGCGCTTGCTTCGTGGCTGTGAGAGGGACTTTAGCTGTGAGTGGTGCATTGTGAGCGCGGTGAAGCTGAATTCGAGACACCGTAGCCACGTGATGATATAACCTTTAGTTATTCGTGCGTGTGTGCGTAGTCTGTGCGATTAAGCTGATATATTAATCGTGCCGCTCACTGGCGTTGCGCCGTGAGCACTGCTCCTCCGCAAGAGCAAACGCGGTGGGCGGACCAGATTTTCGCCGCGGGCGCCTGTCAAATTGATTGACGTGCGAACTCGGGCACAAACTCGTTGATTCTGAAAAGGCCCTAGTTCAACTCGCGACTGTCATAGTGCCGGTGCGCCTGTAAAGTGTTTCATGCAGAGGACGCTACTCAGCAGCTGCTTTGCATATAAAATAATTTGGTCAGCTTGCACTACTTGTGCAAGGCTGGGGCCATCGGAGGAGGTTGTGGTCACCTAGCTTCTTCGAGCTTATTACGTGGCTCGTCTACTCAGTATGCTCGGTCTGCTTCAGAGTAATGACCGTGTCAGTTCGGTCTCAATATTCGCGCGTTTGGTTAGCTAGGTCTTAATTACCATGGCAGTGAATAGTTATGTCTTGATTCGTAATGTTAATTAACACGACATTAATTAATCAGTATTCATTATCAAGGCCCTCATTAGCACGAATGTACTTAACATAATGCTAATTAGAGTGATCATAATTACCGCGTACTTGGCGAGGAAGTTCCTAATTAACTTGGTTTGAATTAGCGTGTTCCTAATTAACGTCGTGTCAATTAGCATGACCCTAATTAGCTCGTTCTTAACTAAAATGGTACTGAATAGTCCTGTCTTGATTGTTTATGTTTTAATTACCACGACATTAATAACTCACGTTTAATTCGCAAGGTCCTGAATGGTACAGGGGTAATTAGCATAATCCTAATTAGCACTATAATAACATGATCTCGGTGAGTAAGGTCTTGATTATCTTTGTTTTAATTAAACGCTCATAATTAGCGTAGTGTTAATTAGCATGACCTTAATTAGTTTGTTTTTAGCTTTACAGGGTTCATTAGAATGGTCTTAGTAAGACGTGGCTTAATTCGCTCGGCCTTAGCATGATTCGGCTTAATCAGCTTCGTCATAGCATGTCCTGACTTAGCTAGGTATACCGCCCAGCCAATTAGCTAGTTAGACGGCCGCACCTGCTCGGGGAGCGAGCAGACGATTAATAAGAGGACGAAGAGGGCGCGCGCCGGCCGAGCAACGCGCTAGAATGTAGAGGCCGACCGTGGTGATTATACACGTGGCCTCGGCGATTAGCTCTTGCGGCGGTGTTGCAAGGCGCTCTGTCGGAACTAATCTCGGAGGCCACGGTGCTGATTATTCTCAAGGATACTTAGTGCAGACATTAAACTCTTGAAAATGGATTCAAACGGCCCGCGAACACATAAAATATAGTTAGTAGAACTTTCTGTCACTTTTTGCATGGGTGCACTTTTGCACTCAGTGGAACGACAAACAAATGAAAGAAGGTGCCTCTAGTTTGAAGGCACCACCCAACCTTCTCGACCGCCCTTGACGTGACGCCGCGTTCCATCGTAACCAATGGAACGGAGCGTGCGCTGAGGGATGGATTTCACCTTATCGTACTATTAACTCGTTCAAAAGGGGGTGTCGCCAGAGCTCGGAAAGATACCGAGTTTCGCCAAACTCGGGCCATCCTGCATAGCACCCCAGAACACGGCGAATTCATAGCGTGCCGCCATATTTGCATTGTGCGTCGTGCCATCTATCCATTTATCGCAAGCGCAGCGAAGCAACATCCCCGGGCACTGCGGGCTGCCATGCCAGCAGACGCTACACAAAGCAAACGCGAAACTTTAGAAACTCAGTACTTCGGAGAGCGTGTTTCGCGTTTTTTCTAGCCTGGAGATCTTTCGCTGTTTTCATGGAAACATAAAAAACGCGCCACAATGTACTACAGTACGTGCTGTGCAGGCTGCGGAAGTAACTTCGTCAGGTATGTACGCTGTTACATTTGTAAGAAGCGACCGCGCTGTTAGTACGCATGCGTGAGTTGTAATTGGCATGCAGCTTGCGAAAAAGTGAAATGATGTGTTGTCGCCGGATATTGCAATTCGCGCTCAAAGTTTTGTGAAAGCTCATTTCAACATGCATCGCTTAATAATTAGTGTATACGCTTTGAGGGTAGTTTCGCGTAACGTAATTTTTCTTCAGTGAGCCCTTTTACATTCATGTGTCTTGCTCACAAAAGCGTGCAATCAGAGTATCCTGCAGTATCGTTCGTTGATCCCCTTTGGAAATCTGCGCGATTTTAATCCTGTAACGATGATGCTTTACAAGTGAAACTGTGCTACTCTTATGTTAAGCCGATATTGAAATGGGCTGAATCCTACTGTCTCTTACTAAAGGTGTGCTGTGCAGCTATATGCTAAAAATTTAGCTGTTTGAGCTAGCGCTAAGCCTGCGCTTGCGGCGTAAAGGACATTGACACGAGTACTGATTACATACGTGCCAATGCCATGCATTCTGTGCTTTTGTCCAGGCCCGCGCGCAGCCAGGGGGAATTCGACCTACCCACCGAAATTATGATGGAGGGGGTTGTTTTACCGAAAATAAAATAATGAAAATAGGTTTTTTTTCTTTTCTAAAATAGTCAAGTCATAGCAATTGACCCCCCCCCCCCCAAAAAAAAAGAATTCCCGGCTACAGGCCTCCTTGTGTCCAAATAAGTTTGGGGACATCAGACACAGGAATGAAGGCACGAAGTTCTGGCCAGCTGTTCGGGAACATCGTACCATTTACTAACTTTTGAAGACGAAAGCTTGCAACTTTGAATGCGTGAATGCCATCAAAAGCATCAAAGCTTAATACTACGTTGAAAGTGGCAAAGCACGCTGCGCTACATTTTCGTCAAAAGAGACGCTGAAAGGGAGCGGGTACTAAGTGCACCCCACTCAAAGCTTGCGTCTGCCTTCAACCCAGCTGCGCGTCACGCAGATTAGGTTCGTAAAATGGAATATGTGGACTAGAGGTGTGCACGGGCTCCGGGTAGCCCGAAAGCCCGAGCCCGACCCGGCCCGCGGGCCGGGCTCGGGCGGCCGACGTATTTTCACCTAGGGCCCGGGCCGGGCTACTTGGAGTTTTATCGGGCCGGGCTCGGGCCCATCGCAAAGCCCGACTCAAGCCCGAAATATGAGACAGAGCGGGAATTGTTTTCCAGCACGCGTGCAGCGCCTTTTCCGTGACCGCGCTTTACCACTTTTCCTGTCCATTCGCTACTTTAAACAAAAGAGAAGCGACGACTTTGGCGAGCGAACACCAGTTGCTGGCATGAGGCCGTCTACTTGTAATTTGTAATCTTAGAGACTGTTCATCGCGTGTCGTTGGATCATATTTGATATGCTCGGTAAAATGCCAAATTACCGGAAAACGATGTTTGTTTTCGCAGCGAACCTTATAAAAGCCGGGCCGGACGGGCCGGGCCCGGGATTGTGGTTTCGTACGTCGGGCCGGGCCGGGCGGGCTCGCAGCCCTTTGCCGTCGGGCTCGGGCGGGCCTTCGACAAAGTCCGCGGGCCCGGGCCGGGCTCGGGCTCGGAAATACGGCCCGTGCACAGCTCTAATGTGGACATCACACTATAGAACACGCAATTAGTGTACTTACTCGCGCATTTTACTCGGCTCCTAGTTTTTCTTTGTGGATTACAATTAAGCAACACATGGCGTCTTGGCAGCCCAGCACAATATATGGTCTGGATGCAGGGGCATCCGTTCGGCTCGCCAGCAGCCTGGGTGAGAGACTGGCGTGCTCTATGTACAGGCCTATGCGAATTTGCTTTTAAAGGCGAAGCATTAAGACCTCACAGTGTCCGTCCGTCCGCCCTTAGTCTACAGTTCAAGCGCAGGTGCAAAACAGCTGTGCATAAATCCTCTATAGAGCGAGCATAGCGCGCATATGGTTAAAAAGTAGATCGTACTCGGCGCGGCGCCGCTCGAAAGCTGCTCGAAAACAAGCGCGGAGAACATGCGCGAAACCGACCTTGTCTTTGCCAACTTCAGGCTTGATCCGATCGAAGAACCATTGTCTCTACATTTTACGGACCACAAAGCAGTAATAATGAAGGCAAAACGGAATCCACACACGACATACGAGTTATGACCAATAAAACACATTGTATATAACTGTAGACACGCGTTTTGTCACTCATTTACATGCGCGAGTGGGCAATGTCACGGGAGATTCGCGGTTACCGAACGATCCCAGTGCTTCGCCGACTCTCATCATCATTCACTTCGTGGATATGCGTGGATTTTTATCCCACAGTTACTATATACTTCAATTAAAAACTGCAAATAACGACCTGTGTGCTTTCCACGGTTACATGTCTGTTGACTTCATATATCCAGCAAAAAAGGACCCCTCCCCCTACTTTCATGCCGTACACGAAGATGCGGATTTTAATTAAGAGATAAGAACAAGTAGACATAGCAGAGACACTTCGTTGGTATTTAACAAAATAGGCGGAGGAAAACCTGATCAGACACAATGGTTCGGTGACCATTTGTCAATGCCTCGCTTCAAAGGGGAGGCAAAAAAAGAAAAGAGACGTAGACCATCGCCGTCATATGAGCACACCCTCTTTACCCCCTCTCCCGACCCTGTTTCATCACAAGCACACACGAAACGACTTCGTAATCACAAGAAGGACAACTGGGCGAAAGATTCAGCGTACGCGCCCGGCTACGCGCGTCCAAATAAGATGATGAAAAAAAAAAAGCGACTGTTGGTTGTGGTCGTTGGAAACAGAAAGGTTGGGGTCGTTGGAAAGGGGTGGTGTGCTCTCAGTATGCTACAGATGGCTAGGCTATTCGTGGTTTTGCCTGCGTTACGCCAAGCTACGACAGCATACGAAGTGCTCCGCACTTAATAGAAAAGAGCATAAAGTTGGGGAAAAAGAGGGGCGGGGTCTGCTTTACCTTGAATAATTATACAATAGCGATAGTTCAATGAGAGCCAGACTCTTCCTATAACATGCAGGACACTTAACCTCAAGAGCGTGAATATAGGCAAGAAGAATAAAAAAAAGACAGCATTTCGGGCCCCCATTCACATCGCCTTCTCATTCGCTTCCCTGCCTCGATCGCTTCTCGGTGGATACCTAAACCATGCCGTGCGGAAAGGAACGTCTGTGCACGTGACATTTGCCGTTGTAACCTCTCCTACGTCTGATGTAAGATTTACCACAGGTTGACACACCTGCCAAACGGGCAGGTGTGCCAACCAACGGGCCCGTGAGCATGAGTTGACGCTCACAAATGATAAGGGCGCGCATCTTCCTGCGCACTGTGCAGTGTGTGGCTGTGTGTCTTTGTTTTCTGGTTTGAAGGTGAGCAGAGAAACGGTTGCTCGCGAACTGTTGGAGGCGTTCTACATTTCATGTAGAACGCCTCCAACAGTTCGAAGGGCGCAGACTGCGTCAGCCAGACGTCAGTGTGTTTGCGGGAGCGGGAATTCCAATTGCTTGCCACAATATGCAGTAGATTTTGTGATAGTTAGCTTTGCGATGTGTGCGCAGGCGCGCTTGTGGCGTACGCTCTGTATATTTCCCCCAATTCTTTCGTAATAAAATCAGTTGGTAGTGAGCGGCCGTCCCGTGTTCTCGTCTCTTGTGTCCCGTCTTTCTTGCGTTCTGCTTTTATTTTCAGACGAGAGATGGTAGCTTGGTGACATATCTCGTGCCGTACAATCACCCTATTAATTCCCATAGGTGCAGTTCTCCCGCTACCTATAGTATTTGCATGGTCAGCATGTTTGAACGAATGGTGATGTTTTAATGTTATTTAAGCTTACATGTGTTGCTGCTGAAATGACGACATAGCGTATTTTTATGCTGACAAAAGTAGTATTCAAGAAGACTAAGCAGTTTTGCCACGCGTCTGGAGCGGTCGTGAATATGGACAAAACTAAGATTTGGTTAATGGGGAACAAAATCCTCTAGATCTGCTGGTATTAGTTGGAACAGTGCACCGCTCGGGCACCTTGTGCCTTTGCATCGAATACGGAACACTGGGCCGCACTTCTCGTCAGCACTCCCGCTTGTCAAGCGCGCCTCGCAAGCATGGATGGGGTGAGGAGAACTTTCTGTGTTCGCCTGTGCACAGGTATGCAATGTCTTCCTTGTCGCAAAGGTTATTTACATGTGTCAGGTACTAAACTGCTCGTGAGATAAAAATCAGGCTGTGCATAGAGTATTCGCCACTTTCGTGTGGGAAGGAACCAATCAATGGGAACCAACGCCCAGGGGTAATTTGTTCTCCCTTCAGTATCTGCTGGGATAATGCATTTGTTTGTACACTAACTTATGCCTCGGTTTGTAGTAGGCGCGTTGCTTAGAAATGTACCGTGCTTGCAATCAGTCACGCCATTTTAAAAATACTGTTTTATTGTTAAATTCGAGGCTCTGACTTACTAATGTTTGAAGTTCGATATACAGCACGCAGATGAAAACAGGCTTTATTTTCGGATAAAGACGCAATTCCATTTCCATTCCATTCCGTGCAAAAGGTGCTTAATTCCATTCCCATTCCATTCCTCCAAGCGTTGTCCCCATTCCATTGCGGGGTCACGAAAATGTGGAATGATTCCGGAGTCATTCCAATTCTGGAGTGGCAACTCCGCAGCACTGGTGGGAAGCAATAAACAACACACTATTTGCGCTATTAGCATTGTGTGATGACTGGTTGTTTTTTTACTCTTCTGCCACGCTATATTACATATGTTAACACGATTCCTTGCCCGACATGACGCCTGTATGGAGTATTTTTGCGAAGGAGTTACAAGCACCAGCGTGGCACTGTGGTGGAAGACCCAACTGCCACGCACACGTTTCACGCGATAGCGGTCACGGACACCGGCGGCGGTGGACAAGTATGGCGCCAAAATCAGCTGTGGTGATCTCAAAGAGCTTTCGCTGTAACAAACTTCAGCGCTGACGATGCCCTCTACACTTTGGCCTGCGTGACAGGCGAGCAATAGTCCACTTGCATTAATATAAACATCTCTGGTTGCCACTGTTTTCGTTTTTCGCACAATTTCAGCTCTTTGCTTTGGAATTCCTGCCTGAGGTACGCGCTTATACTGTACCCTGCGATATGCTCACATTGCATGACCTCAGTTGTTCCGGATTGCGAAGTTTTCTCGAGAACCGAAAAACGATTGAAAACATTTCGGTAGCCACCGACGATGAAGACGACGAAGAAGAAGCCGAACTGGTAACGAGCTACGCGGATGTGCTGGAATGGTACCGGAGCGCACGTCGCTCCATGCCGGACCCACACCCGCAGCTCACCAGAGAACAGGCGGTACTCTACAGACAGTTGCAAACGAACTCGGTGCTCACGGCTGCGCTCGCGCGCTTCATGTGCCCCGACGTCTACGAGAGTGCAAAGTGTAGTGTGTGTAACAGTGCGACCGCCACGCTAACTCACGTGTTGTGGGATTGTAAACTGAATCCAGAAGAGGCAGCGGCCTAACCAGGCAGACTGCCAACGGACATTGCCAGTGCCGTAACGGCTCAGGACTTAGGGCAACAGCTACAGGCGGTCCAGTGGATCGAGACAGCTCTCGCTCGCCAAACGCGCAAGGACGCACTGACGGGACCCAGGGGCGACAGCCTCGTGGAGAACATTGGGTTCCCCGGCGTAAGCGTCGAGACGCAACTTGATGACTGCATATAGTCGGGTAGCAAGAGGGCCCTGCGTGGCACCCTGTTTCACTCCGGAACGAAATAATAGATAAAGTTTCGGTTACCTTTTCGTCCCGGTCAAAAATATCGTTTCTTTCGTTTTTCGTTTTCGTTTCGTTCCGACACACTAATCAAGAAAAATAGGAAGTAAAGATAAAAGAGAGCCCCGCAATTGTCTCTCGAATATGAGGACACCTCAGCAGTGGCTTTCGAGGGAGGGATAAGGTGGGTGATAAAAAAGAAGGGGTGGAAGCGGTCAATCAATCAATCAATCAATCATGTTTATTTTCGTCCTTCGTTTACGATAAACGATAAAACGGAAAAAAGGTGGCAAGAGAAAAAGCTGCTTCGTCGCAGCTTGACAGAGCTCCTGCCACCCGTACATAGGCAACATACAGCGAATACATAAGCAAAAATGAATACAGAATAAAGTATTTATCTTCCATTTACACTTCAACGACCTGACAGAATGTGTACACACAATAAAATAAAGGAATAAATACAAACAATACGAACAATAAGTACGAACAGTGATGAAAACTACATCGCGACATGTATTTACTGATTATTATACTTTCTAGTACACCATTTTGTCATAATACCATTGGTGATAATCATATTATAAGTGGATGAAGACATTTATTTAAGGTGCAGATTTTGTTTTTTACGCCACGCAGAGATCCAGTATTTCTTGTTTTGTTAGTGATAATATATCTATGTCTCGTGCATAATATGCGTTTAATGTAAGTGGCATTGTGTGTTTAACTCTCTCTGTACCATAATGTGTGCGAGAGAAGGGAATTTCATATGGTGGTTTGTACCTAAAGGGATACAACGTGACTGTTTCCTTAAGCTTGCTAGGTCTAAAAACTTGTCAAGTTTGCCAAGTTGAGCACTTTTATACATTATTAGCAATTTGTGGGTGTAGATTTTGTCCGATTTTATAATTCTGTACTTACGAAAAAGTGGATCTGTGTGTTCTAAGAACGTGGCGTTTTCAATAGTCCTTAGTGCTTTTTTCTGTATTAATGTAAGTTTGTGTAGGTTTGTAAGTGTGGTGTTTCCCCATACTGATGCGCAGTAGTACAAGTGGGAGTTCAGCAAAGCGTAGTATAAAGTGCGTTTCACATTAGCCGGAAGAATGTGGCGACAACGACTCAGCACACCAGCAGCTTTACTTAATTTAGTCAGTAAGTGTTTTGTGTGCTCATTCCAGGACATGTGCTCCATGAAGATAACGCCGAGCAATTTTACAGATTTTTCAATGGTGATTTGGTAGGGACCTAGTGTTATGTGCCCAGATGCTACTTCTACAGATCCCTGTGGACGAAACATGACACATTTCGTTTTGGATTCATTTAGGTTCAGCCTATTGTTTTTGCACCACACGTATAGTTGCTGACAAAACGTCGTAGCTTTAGGTATTATTTCGTTCATGTTGATTCCTTCTATAAGGGCTGAGCAATCATCTGCATATAGAGATATTGGCACTGATCATAAATTCGTACGATGTCGTACGAAATAAATTCGTACGATGGTGAAATCATAAATCGTACTACGATGGTCAAAGAAGCTCACGCACGGGGCGACGATCGGCGAGAGGCACGGACATCGCGGACGGGGCGAAGCCCGATCGGCGAGCGGTGCTCGGCATCGCTGACGAAGCAACCGTCGCTCATGAAATCCGCCGCGAAGAGCTACCCGGGATCAACAGCTCTGGGCCGTCCAGCAGGTCCTCGGGGCGCTCGAAAGGAAGGGACCCAGCGAGCCGGCAACGGCGAGCGGAGACCCGTGCCGAGTAACGGCAACCCGAAGACGACGTAGGCCCTCGTCGGGGCGCGCGAGCATGCATGCGTGCGAGCGCCCAACTGCAGGCACAAATAAAGTTTGTTCCAATCTAATCCGAGCGAATCCCGTTCGCAGTGCCTTCTCATTCGATAGCCTCGCCGGCCTCGCGTCGCTTCTCAGTCCGCCGCGGCGGTGTAGTGGTTACGGTGCTGGGCTGCTGACCCGAAGGTCGCGGATTAGATCCCAGGAGTGAAGGTCGCATTTCTGTGGAGGCGAGATTTATTAATTTACTTATTTACAGAATACTGCCAACCCTCCGTGAGGGTTATTACAGGAGTGGAAAAAATACGAACATTATACAAGCAAGGTAATGCAATGTCAATACAAAGAAGAGTACACAAGAATAAAGAGCACACAAAATAATGACATCGTCACTCGCAAGTGCCTGGAACAAGGGGAATACTAATGCATGCAATATACAAGCATGGCAATACATTGCTTACAGAATAAAAAAAGCAATGAAAAGTTGGATCAAGCGCATTCCACTCTCTTATTACGTAAGGGAAAAATGAAAAACGGAAGGTATTGTTAATGCAGAAGTATTCTTTAAACATTACGTCGTGTATTTATCGCACTTTCCCCTTTTCTTTTAGAACAGCGGAGGCTCATTAGTTTTAAAGTGGCCATTCAACAATTGGTGAAAAAACTTAAACCGATGTATTTTTGCTCTGTCACGGAATGTAGATAGCTTTGCTCGGTACAGAAGCACGGCGGGGAATTCGTTCGCTTGAAGCGGTTAAAGATAAAAGATGAATGCATGAAGGAAACTACACTATATTCGCACATTCCAGCATTGGTCTTATAAAAGTGATGTAAGATAAACGCTTAATTTCTGTGGTAGCGTAACGTAGCGTCCGTTTAAGGAAAAACAACTTGTCCATTGCCTTTTTCGTCACCTGATGCACATGCGCAGTCCAATTGAGATCAGATGATATTAGAACCCCTAAATATTTGTACTGAGCCTCTGTGCGAAGAGTGACACCATTAAAGGAGTATGGAAATAATAGTTTGCTTTTCTTTCTGCTTATGTTCATTAAGACTGTTTTTTCAGAATTAATTACCAGTTGGGACTCCGGGTCCTGCGGGTCTCATCATTGGTAGCTGGCCCCCGTCATCGGACCCTTCGTCCCGCCAAATCCCAGAGAAGAGGCGCTCGTACGAACGACAGAGATTTATTTACATGGTAGAAATGATCAAGTGATCAAGCGGCAAGCGACAAGTGACCAGTGGCAAGTAACAAGGGTAACAAGGGACACATACAGAACGTCTTCGGCCTTTTATAGCGCCGCATTGCCAACCCTGGGCGCATTGTCCGCGTCTTCAGCCAATACGGTCGTCTCGGCGCCCTGCCCACGAGGGAGGGGAAAGACACCACATGGAGAGGGCACAAACTAACACGATGCCCAAATATGGTCACAAAACCTCAAACGATGCCCAAATATGGTCACGAGCTCGCAACACCAAGACCTTGCACACGGCAGATTCCAGAATTCTCCCGGCGAGGGGGAAGATCCTGAATGGGGAGATGGGGAGGGTTCTCCCGGCGAGGGGGGGGGAAGAGCCTGAATGGGGAGATGGGGAGGGGTTCTCCCGGCGAGGGGGGGGGGAAGAGCCTGAATGGGGAGATGGGGAGGGTCGACGACTACTCGCAGTTCCGTTTGGGCAGCCTTGGCGAACAGACGTGCGCACGACATGTCCCACCGCTTGGCCGCCTCGAACGAGAGCTCCTGTCTCTCGTGAACAGCCACCCGGCCGTTCAGCTTACCGCAGAACCCCCCACGCTAATCTGCGATGGGTGAATCCGCACCCGACTTCTCAGGCTTGTCGGAATACCAGCGCGCAAAGGCCCGACTAAATTGGGAGCGCGAGAGCGCGCTGAAAGCGCGCCAACTACAGCTTCAAGCGCAACAACAACAGCAGCAGCTAGCAGAACAACAACAACGGCAGCAGCTGCTAGATGCACCTCCAGCCTCCCCTGACCTTCCCGAGCCGGCCGCTACAACCACGGCCAGCACGTCGACTCCTCGACTGCGGAAGCTGGGGATGGACACTACAGCGGCCTCGCGAAAGCGGGGACGCGACGACGACCCTTTGGAATGCCCGCGCAAGCAGCCAACCAAAAACGCAACTGCATGAGACACACCCGACGGTTCCCCCTTGACGCGGGACGACTCGGCGTGCGTTGCTGCACCCCCCACTGCTCCCCTCCCGTCTGAGACCACCGGCGATAGTGTGGCTGCTACCCGCGGCCCCCTTCAGGATCGTCGGCGGGAAAAGGCGCCGAGGACAGCGGAAAACACCTCCAAGCGCCGGCGGAAGCAGCGCGTGTTCGAGCCATCAACAACAGTGGCCCCGGCAGCTCCGAGGCCCGCAAACACCACGGTCACCGCGCCGCACCCACCGCCTGCCGAGGAAGACTTCGTGACGGTCATCTCCAAGGCAGCGCAACGGAGGGCGAAGGCGCTGGCGGCCGCTGCTATTGCGACTGATCCGGCAGTCGCGGGGACTGTTTTGTACCGTCCCTCAGCCCCTGGCGGTACCTTCAAGGATCGCCACGCCTGACTCTCGCGGCGGCGTTTGCTGTGCGGCCTGATGTCGTGGCGGTGCGCATCAGCCACCGCCGCAACATCGTGGCTGCAGACGCATCGACGCAGCCGTGTTTGTCAGAGCTCCTGACCATCAAGGAGCTCAACGGCATTCCCGTCACCGCCAGGGTGCCTGCGGATCGGCGCACGAGCGTCGGCTTCATGCACGGCGTTGACGGCGAGCCCTCGGACAAGCAGCTGCTCGAGGGCATCACATCGACGGTACCGGTGGTTGCGGCGACCAGGCAGGGCAGCACGGTGCGGCTGCAGTTTGCCGGCAGCCACCACGAGCGCGTCTCCCTCTGCGGGATCTGGCTTCGAGTACGGCATGCCAGACCGCGTCCCATCCAGTGCCGACAATGCGGGCGCCTCGGGCACATCACCGAGGCATGCGAGCGTGTCGGCAACTGCCTCACATGCGGCCAACATCATCAGGCCACCGCCGTCTGCCGTCCTCGCTGCGTCAACTGCAGAGGGAGACACGCAGCCGACAACCCCACCTGCCCTCGCTGGCAGGAGGAAAAGAGTGGCCACGCTGATGGCCGCCGCTACTACGCCGCTCTCGAGACGGGCGGTCAAAGCCGCAGTACGCGAGGAGTCCCGTGAGGTGCGCTCCTATGCTGCTGCGGTGAAAACCAACCTTCCCGAGAGCGACACCACGGATCCCGGCCTGCAGCGCCCTATTCCTGCGCCGCGCCGATCCCTCCTGCTACCGGCGAGCTCCCCGATCTCGAGCCCGCCTGCCGCACCACCCGCCGAGCCCTCCGAGGACCCCCGGGATGCCCTCATCACTAGCCTTCTTGCCGCGCTTCGGGAGGTGGGAAACTACCTCCCCGAAGGCCACCCCATGCGTGCTGTCTGCCTCCAAGCAGCTGGCGTGCAGCCCGGTGCCCCAGGAAGGATTAAGTGACGTGCAGCTGGGGCTACGTGCCCCCTTACTCCGAGACGCCCGCCTGGAACTCTCGCAAACATTGCCTGCAGCGTCGGACTGCTGGCGCTTCACTGCATCGCTTGCGTGTCGTGCGGGTGTGTGCTACATCTAACTCTATCCCTTCTCTTTTCTCTTTTCTTTTCTGTTTTTCCCTCATCCCCCCTCCCCTATAGGCACTGCGCCGTGCTCCCTATTGGACTGCAGAAATTAGGTGCCTTTTTCCTTTCCTCTGAACCACTTAAGAAGAAGACTACTCGGTCCTCTGCGCGGAAGACCGGTCCGTTGACCTTTGTTCTCGCTTGCCTGCGAGGTTGTCTCAAGTGCATGCTGCCCCTGGAATGCGTCGACGATCTCCTTGACGGGTTCGCAGACGTTGAAAGAATTCCAAGCTGGGGACGGTCGTAACACCATCTGCCAGTCTCGGCACCACTGGGCTACGTTGTCTATATAGAGAATTTTAGGGCGACTTGATCGTCAATATCTTTAATTTCACTGTAAACCATGCAGTCATCTGCAAACAATCTAATTTTAACGTTTACTGTTTCAACAATGTCATCTATGAATAACAGGAAGAAAAGAGCGGAGCGAGAACATGTCACTGCGGAACGCCCGAAAGGACCTTAACAGTGTCGGAGCTATGTTCATTATATTGCACAAACTGGTAGCGATCTGAAAGGCAATCACTAATGCAGTCGACTATTGGACCATTGCCTAGTTTTCTGTGAGTTTAGTGATGAGTTTATAAAGAGACACGCGGTCGAAGGCCTTAGAAAAGTCTGAAACAATTATGTCGATTTGTGATTGTTCGTTTATTGCCAGTGGAAAGTTATGTATAGCCTCAGCGAGTTGGGTGACAGTAGATAGCCCACTTCTGAACCCATGCTGAGAAAGGGAGATGAGGTTGTTTTCTTCCACATACTAGGTATTAATTTTAAAATAATGTGCTCAAGAATTCTACAACTAGTGCATGTTAAAGAAATTGCTCTGTAGTCGGACGGGACAGAAGTGTCACCAGATTTGTGTGCTGGTACTACTTTCGCGATTTTCCAGTCCGCCGGAAGACGACAATCGCTAAATGACTTTGTAAATATGAGATGAAGATGCCTGCTTTGTAGGTTTGCCTATATTTTTGACATGGTGATATAAAAGTCGGCTGTGGTATATTGATATAAACTACAAAGAAATAGTATAAAACAAATTTCATCAAAATTAAGCCAGTAGTTTACTGAAAAAAAGCGGGGCATATATGTCCCACTGACTCATGAGAGTGTTTTCAAAAAGTGGGAAAACACTGTCCCACTGTCTCATGAAGGCACCATCTCGAGAATGCATCAACGGGTGTTTGGTACGAAACGGCCGAAGCAAGTGGCACATTGTATCACTTCTCAAGCTGTGCTGAAGAAAGTTGTGCGGACCTCATTTCCAGCAGTAGAACACCACCTGCACCTGCGCCTCTTGTGAGCCGTCATAGCACTGTGGTCTGTTCCCTGTAAAGCTTACTTCACCGCATGCACAAACCATTTTTTTCTCCATTTGCCTGTCCTGGCTTTGGCTGTCGAAATTGTCGAGTACGCCTGTTGTCCCTGAATATGTGCTGACTTTTCGGGAGGAATATATCAAGGAAAATATTTCCAGTAAATGGCACCCGGAAGTGTTTAATTCCCGATGTACGCACTGTAATAGCACTGCAGGTCTAGTGCACGTGGTCTGGACCTGCCCTTCCTTGAACGATCCGAGCAGAAACGTAGAATCCGGGGTGGCCTGATACGCAGCCAAGACGTCGAAGAGCAACGTAAGTCATCGGTCTCGCCCTGACCGCCGCCGAGTCCCAAGGGATTCCGGCTGACGGCTAGGGGGATGAACGGGGGCAGGGTGTTGGGCAGAGGCCAAAGCCTCCTCCCACGTCGTGCACGACGGGTGTAAATAAACGTTATCCTCTCTCTCTCCACGCAACAATATCCGCAATTAAGCTGAGGATGAGCGTGGCAATTTCGCAAGGGATTGCGTTTTGATGCGTTTATCGGCCAAGTTATTTCGCAAGTTTAAAACACGTGATGACTGGAAGCTAAAATGGCCTCTCTGAAAAACCAGAAGAGGGGGAAATTATCCGGCATTTTGATTGGTAGATTCTTTATATCTGAAGAAGAGGAAATTCAGAGGTTATCTAAAAAAACTTGATCAAAATTCAACGCCATTGTAACACTGATTCCGCCCTTCGAAAGCGTGGTAAAAGAATTTCCATCGAGATTACGAAGACTTGGGCAAGATACGAGTGACTTAGCATTGTGCTAATTGCAACGGGTGCGTGGGAGAAAAATTTTTCTGCAGACGGAGACGTATGTGTCCCGCTGTCTCACAGAGGGTTAAGGAAGGTATTTGTTATCTCGTCTGGACCACTATACTTTTCTCTTCATCAAGATCTAAGAGCAGCGAGAGCATGCGGGTGCTGTAATGGTCAACGATGGAAGCGATCTGCCATGGCCAATAACGTGACGGGAACGTGCTGTAATCTTTAGGCTGTTTAGTGCTAAAAAGTGAGTGAAAGTACGAATTGAAATTATTCGCCTTTATCTTTCCCTCTACAGCGGAAAACGCGGATAGCGTCGCTCGTTTCGCGCTTATGTAGCGCTTTTGATAAACTTTTGCAGAGTGTGTCCATAAAAGTGCAGTTTCGCGTCTCGGGACTTGCCTTTTAAGTTTGCTATTTTGGAGCTAGCGCGTCCTAGCATTTTTTTTTTGTTTTTGTCTTTCTAACACGCTTGATTTTGCGCTTAAAGGGCCCCTCACCAGCCCATGAAAATACAAAAAAAAACGAGCGCAACATTCTCTCCTGACGTTTCTCGTCTTTCTGGCGCACTACAGTGATTCCAGTGACGTCTACATGGCACATACTGTCGATTGGTCCATATACGCAAAATATCATATGAATTGTCTCCTGCACTGCTTTGCCATGCAGCCGCCTATCCGTTCTTCCTTGCCTCGCATGGCTATCGTGCGCGATCAACTGATTTCACTTCCTATTCTATGTTTGCGACTGCGCAAACGGAGATAACAGCGTGTAGCCGACAAGCGCGAAATCTTGATAGGCTCAACGCTTAGTGCTGACATGGTACACGTGCTTTTAAGAAATAAGTGGCGAGGAAGAGATATGGCCTGTAGGAAGGGTAGCGAAGGCTAGGAGGAAACCACTCCCTCGTCTTTGAACGCGGCGTGGTGAGGGGCCCTTTAAAATGAATTATGTCGCGGGTAATCCACGGGTTGTGCTTTTTTGAAACCTGTTTCGTGTGGGGATAAAGTTAAATATACAGTGCATGATATGATGCTTACACTTTGTCCACATTTCATCTATGCTTGCGTTATTATCTGTACGAAGCTTTGAAAATTCAGGATATTCATGGGACAGGTAGGACATTATTGCCGCATCATTAGCTTTATTGAAGAGTAGCACATATTTTACTGAGCCAGATTGTCGTAGTGGAGCCGCTAAAGGCAAAGCACACATAACTATTCTATGATTCGATATGTCGTCAACTCTTTCAACTCTTGCGATATCGGTGGAAATGGTAGAGGCCCGTGAGCTGTGCGATGTCACCAGATGATCAAAATTTCCGAAGCCCTCTAATACGACGTCCCTCATAATCATATCGTGGTTTTGGGACGTAGAACCCCAGATATTATTTGCTTCGCTTCTCGGCGGACACCCCAACCATGGCGCAAGGAAAGGAACGCCTGTACGCGTAATATTATAGCCATTTCAAACTATTCTACAATGCCCATTCGAAGCACAATTGCGCAGTGCCCACCATAATTCTCCCTTCTGCCAATCAACGAAGGGCCCACTACGCGTTCGTAGAGGCAACACGCCAACCTACGCAGCTGCTCACTTTGTTGGTGCTTATAATGAGTAAACACGCCTGAGCGCTTTGTGGGCCTTTCAAACACCCACTCGTTGCGCAATTCGCATGTTTTGACACCTGGCGCGATTGTACGATTCTGCGCAATATCACATGCGTTAAGACGACTCCTCCCACTACATGACATTCATGCACTGTTTTTTTCTTCCGAAGCGGTTTCAAGCAATGGCGTGGGTTGAACACCTGCTTGGCACGCAGAATGCCTGGGTTCGATTCTCACTCGAACAGAATATTTAGAGCGCAGCTCTTAGGCGCCCGATCCGGCGTTGAGCGGCGTCGCCGTCGCCGTTAGACATGATAGACATGAAAAAGTAACCGATAGACATGAAATAATAAGAGAAAGAAATACCCAGGATCGAATGGGATTTGAAGCCGGGTCCTCTGCGTGGCAGTCGAGTATTCTACCACAGAGCCACGTTAGTGCTTGACACTCATTTGCAAAAAGACCCTATACAGGCGTCATTAACCCATGTAGTATAGCGTGGCAGAAGAGTACAGTAACAACCAGTCATCACACAATGGTAATTGCGCAACGAGTCTGTGGTTTAATGCTTCCCTCCTACTGCAAAGTGCTCAGCCATAATTCTTCATCGTCATCAGTTGGGGTGTGCGAATAGTGAATTTTAAAACCGAATCGAATACGAATCAAATAGTGATGATACCGAATCGAATACGAATAGGAATCGAATACTGTTCGAGCAGTTTTCGAATAGTAAGGTAACAATTTTGAAAGCAGCCCTAGACTGGTAAGGTAACGATTTTCAAAACATCCCCATAATTCCACCGCATTTTATTTGAAACAAATATTCACAAGCTTTAACAAAAGAACATTACGATTACTTTTAATCCACAAAAAATACCACAATTATTTAAACTGAGGCAAGCTCGTATACAGCAGCAACTAGAGCCTTCGAAATATATCGTAGATGCTGGCTGAAACATAGCAGTGACTACAGTAGTCAGGTGGTACTTTTCAAGAGATTCAAATAAAAGTGATATATAAATATTAAGTTTTTACCAGATAACATGATCATGTAATTGTGAAGATAGTGGATCAATGACACTGCCGCTTCGGCGACACTGGAGTTCTAAGCAAAAACGGCTTCATGCTGTGATCAAGCGTCGATAGTCCCGTAAGTACATGGTCTGCATGCATATGAGTAATTTCGATGATCAAAACAAGAAAAGTTACCCCTCGCTATTCCCACGTCTCATTCATTCAACCATTTTACGTCGTTGCTGATTATTCGAAAAATATTCGGTATTTCAAACATGCACTATTCGATTCGAGTACCGAATCGAATAGAACGCTATTCAATTCGTTATTCGAAATTTATTAAGGTCCAAAGGAACTACAAACTCGTAGTTGCGGGCCGCGCCCACGTTGGGACCGGAAGACCATGGTCCTCCGCCCGTTCGCGGGCCCTTTGGACAGCCCTTAGTTGTTCCTGGGGATCGCCGCTTTTGAGGGCTTCCTCCCAGTCCTCGTGTTTATTAAAAGGCGCATTTCGTAACGCAGAACATTGCCAGAGCATGTGTGCTAGCGAGCAATACTCTGCATTGCACTCAGGGCAGTGTGGGTCGATGTCCGGAGCAAAGCGGCTAAATTGACCTCTCGACAGGAATGATCCCGTCTGTAACATTCTGAGCGTAGAAGACTAGGGTCTAGTGAGCGTGGGGTGTGGGAGGGGAAATTTCCTGCGCCCAAGCTGATAGTGCTTAACGATTTCGTGAAAAGAAAGCAATGGGTCGGAGTTGTGCTCACAACCCGTACTGTCTAGCGCATCGGGACCATTGCGGAATGTGAGACCTCGCGCTTGGTCATGAACTAGCTCATTCGGGTTGGGTTTGCTGGGATGTACATTGTTTCCCATGTGCGCCGGGAACCATGCGATAGTATACGCGAAGCATCAGGTGGCCTTTGTCTGATTATGGCCGCCGCCTCTTTCGAAATTAAACCAGATCGAAAGGCTAGTATGGCTGATCTCGAGTCGGTATAGATGTAAGGCCGCGAGGGGTCGGTCAAGGCGAGCGCGATGGCAACCTGTTCAGCCGCAGACACCGTGATGTGTCTTACCGAAGCTGCATTAACAATTCTCCCATCAGGGTCTGCTACAACAGCTACAATTGAATGAATCTATGCGCCCTCACGGAGGTAATTGAAGCACAAAAAACGGCTCAAACCGTCCGCCTCTCGTCTACGAAGGCAGGCAGACGCATATAAAAGTCTGCCGGTCTGGCCCCCTTGGCCATCGACGAGAATGCCACCATGCTCTCTCACACCGTTAGGGAGACCTTTCAGGTTCGCCCTTTCCCTAGGAATGTACACCCCCTACTTCACAAAAAATTATGATTTATGGCGTAATGGATTTGACGCGGCGCCGCGTCAAAAGGTCACGCGCTGACACGCTGCAAACGTGTATGTGTCGTCAGGCCTTTATGCGCCCGTTCCTGCGTTGAGCGGCGTCGCCGTCGGCGTTGGTGTAACCGGTGGAGCGAACGGGGACGAAAGAGAGCGAACGCGTAGCACTCGAGCGCTGGCAGTTTCTGTGGCAATATGTAACGAATGTTTACGTTGCTACGACTGTGGAAAGCCAAAACTTCAAACACAGTTGGCGTGGCTCCAACACGAAGTTGCGCTCAGAATTCGCATTAGGCAGTATATAATCGTCGGTGAATTTTTTTTTTTGCCTGATCTTTTTTTCTACTTCACAAAAATTATGGTGTAAGGCGTAGTGGATACCTTGCGGAAAGCCAACACTTCAAACACAGTTGGCCTGTCCCCAACACGAAGCTGCGCTCAGAATTCGCATTAGACAGTATCGTAATCGTCGGTGAATTTTTATTATTTATTTTATTTGCATCGTTCTCGATTTTTTGGTCACAGACAACGCTGATTTTTCGCTCACAACCAACGACACCGACGCCGACATTTCTGCGAAACGAGCTCCTTTAACGCTATTGAGCTAAAAACGGAACACGCAGCACAGTCACAACGAAAGCAGGAAGAGCGGCCTTTCTAGAGCTCGTTGTAAGCAGGGCGTAGCCAAGGGGGGGGGGGGTTCAACCCCCCCCCCCCCCCGAAATTTTTCAATTTTGTTTGCGTATATATACACGCGCACATACAAACGCACGCACGAACATACATAAAGTATGGTTAACCCCCCCCCCCCCCCCCGAAAAAAATTTCTGGCTACGCCCCTGGTTGTAAGCTCTCTTCGGCCACTACTACAGGCGCACCTGCAAGGTACCACTGCACCATAAATCATATCAATTTTTTAGAAGTATAGGGAAGCGCCCACTATGCCATTACTCGTTATTCTGCGGAGAAGCGAGGTAAGTACGTACCTCGCTTCTCGCAGAATGACGAATGACGTAGAATGAGATGATTCCGTAGAATGAGATGTGTACACATCTTTGAAGCATTTTGTGCACTAGCTTTGTTGATGCTGTGGCGATGACGATGAAGAATTATGGCTGAGCTAGTTAGGATGAGAAGTCTGGGATGAATGTACAAATAATTATTGCACTCGTTCTTTTTTATTTGCTTGTCTTTTGTGTGTAATCATTAGTTGTAAACGTCATATCAACAATTCTTGGCCAATCCCCCAGTGTGGGTATGAGCCATGTGTAGAGTCACATCATCATCATCATCATCATCATAAGCCCTTTGTAATAGGTGAGAAGCTTTAAACCACCAACTCGTTACGCTATTCGCATTGTGGGACGCCTGGTTGTTACTTTACTCTTCTGCACGCTATCCTCGCCCGACATGACGCGACGCCTGTATAGACGTCAGACTCTGCCCAGGCGGCGCTGCGAAAAACACCGCCATTAGCACCCTCATCGTAGCCCTGGCACTAACTGGGTAGTGCAACGAGAGCCGCCCGCAAGCGAATGTGCATAGGCCGCAATATAATCTTCCTCTTTCGTTGGTGTCGAGGCGCGGTTTCCTGAAAATCGAGGACCTGGAAAGCTTCTTCCGCCAATCCACGCTTCAGAAACAAAGGAAGCTGATCAAAGCGAACTGCGAGTACACTGCAAAATAAGTTTTAGTTATTCCCGCGCGCTGCAACTCGCAAGTACAAGCGAGCATCACACGACACCGAGTTCGAGGCAAGCCTCCCGACATCCGTTCTCTAGAGCCTAAATGCGTTAAATCGGGTATATACGTATGCCACAGCGATAAAGTGCCTACATACACGATCAATTTACTTAGCTATGCATCTTACGATCAGTGGTACAAAACTCGGTTCATCAGGGGCGAATGGCTCCGGCGATTTTCGCCTTTTCATTTGCATTCTCCCTTAATTCATCTCTCGCTTCCTGTGCATTGGAGTGTTTTATTACGCATCCTCAAATGGTCTCTTGATGGTCGTCTTCCGTTTGTATGTACTGCAAATGGGGATACGTGCGTGTCCACTTTCGCGGGGTACAACCAAAGGCAAAACCGTGGCCTCCGAATAGCTACGGCAACCGCGGAGGACACGGGCGAACAAACCTGAAGGGGGTCACGACCAACATTCTGCGTGTTGAATAAAGGTGTCTTCGCCGGTAGAATGGAAACTAACAAAGGTTTAATGACTCAGATAACAAAACACGTCCATGCTAGGCAAACGTTCGTTTCGCACACCCTGCGCGAGCCCCTCTCACGTGCCCCCATTTCTTTCTCTTCTTTCTTCCAATGCACATTCAACAATATTCAATACACTCCGGGGCCTGAGGTGAAGAGTTCGAGGGGATACAATTTTTGAACTGGTCGTACAACTTCGGATCCCCGTGGTAACCTTATTTTACATGCGCGGACCACTCCATCTTTACCCTTGATACATTCAGTGATTATAGCAGTTTTCCAAAACATTCTAGGAACGTTGTCCTCGTGAACAATCACTACCTCTCCCTGTTCAATGCCGTGGTTACTAATTACCTTTCTCGAATGCGCACTGCGAAGTAGAAGTAAATATTCGCGCAGCCACCGCTTCCATAGGTGTTGCAGTACACGCTGCCTGTGAACCCATAAATTCAGAAATGTTGTCTCTGCCCTGGGCTCTTCTAGACTTCTAGGCGTAGACAGCAACCGACATCCCAACAAAAAAGAGATGGCGTTAGAACATTGGGCTCGGTTGGGCTCGAGTAAGTGAAAGTTATAGGCCTGGAATTTACCACTGCTTCCGTTTCTGCTAGTAATGTTATCAGTTCCTGTAGGTCTAACATGCGTTTACCAATTGATCTCCGAAGACAGTCTTTTACAATTCTAATGAGCCTCTCCCAAAAGCCACCCCACCAAGGAGCGTTTTCTGCTGAAACTTCCAAGTTACCTTATTGTTCACACAATAGTTGGTAATTTCTTCTTTTCTTAGCAAATGGTGCATATAATCTAATTCTCTTGCAGCCTTCTTAAAAGTTGTGGCATTGTCGGAGTAAACAATTCGCGGTGTTCCACGTCTAGCGCAAAACCTCTTAAACGCCATAAGGAAAGAATTTGCAGTGAGATCTAGAACATGCTCTATATGAATGGCTCTCACCACTGCACAAGAAAAAAGCACAATACACTTTCTTTGCACCATCATAGCCCTTCACGAACATGGGTCCTGCAAAATCCACTCCCGTTATTTCGAAAGGCCTAGCGTTACGCACTCGATCACTTGGAAGAGGGGCCACTGGTACACTTGTCGCCTTCGCTCGAAATCGCGCACACGTCAAACACTTTCCAATCGCACGTTTCACGGCTTGTCTGGCTCTCACCACCCAAAACCTAGCGCGAATCTCGGCTAGCGTTGCACCAACACCACCATGAAGCACTGTTTTGTGAGACCGCATAACGATGAGGTGAGTCACAGGTGATTGTTTGGGAGTAGCACCGGTGTCTTCTCGCAGCACGTGAGATCAGCGTTGTCGAGGCGTGTTCTTATCCTCAGAATACTCTTGTCGTCGATGAAGGGGTAGTTCGCCTATCGGTGAACTCTTGTCCAATTGTGTCCCGCTTTGAGTTGAGCTATCTCTCTTCCATATGTATCTACTTGGGCTTGTCTAAACCAAAGTATTCTGCTTCTTGAACTTCTTGAGTAGATAATACTCCAACTCTGCGGTGGCTTGCTAAGCGACAGTTGTTCACAAAGCGTCTGATCCATGCAGTGACCCTCACCATTTTGATCCAGGAGCTGTATTTCTCTGGACTAAATAAAGCTTGCTTTGTCACAATGATCAGGGCCGGAACAACTGTCTTCAACTCACAATTGAGCAGTTCATCTGACGCCATATCGGGCGTAGGGTTGTCCATCGTTGGCCAACAATCTGATGATTTGGACAACCACTCAGGCCCTTCCACCACAATCGGTTATTTAAAGCCTCTTTTAGCGGAAGTCCACGAGTCAACAGATCAGCCGGGTTTTTGAATACCAGGGCAATGATTCCATTGGTCTGGAGCAGTTGTTTCTTGTATTTCGATTACTCTGTTGGAAACAAATTGCTTCCATTTGATGGCGGAGCTTCGGATCCAGCGTGTAACTGTTGAATCTGTCCAACAGTACTCCTCAATTTTCCAGTTTCTGGATGCGAGAGCATCACGTAAGAACTGGAGCACTCTAGCAGCCAACACAGCGGCTACCATTCCAAGCGTGGCAAGGATAGTTGTTTCATTGGGGCAACTCTGCAGTTAGACATTAATAACTGTATATGAGCATTTCCGTCTTCGTCTACGACCTTGAGGTATGCACTACTCCGTAGCACTTGTGCTGGCATCCGCAAATATGTGAAGCTGATAACCCGTGACTGGTTTACGCACAGCTTCAGCTCACACCTCGGAAGTGAAAACTCTTGAAGGCCTTGAAGTTCTGCACACCAATTCTTCCATTCCTCATGCAATGATGCAGGCATGGCTTCTTCCCACGTAGTTCCGTGCTGCCAGAGACGTTGGAACAGGAATTTTATCCTGACAAGAAAGGGAGATAGCCACCCCAAAGGATAAAAAATTCTTGCGGTTGTCTGAAGAACAAATCTCTTGGTGTCTTCTTTATTTTGAAGAAACATTAACATTGGCTCAATGTTAAGTCGAAGTCGGTCGTCATTCGTGTCCCACAAGAGACCAAGGACTTTTGTCGGGGCCGCTTCCGAAGGTGTCTCTGCACCTTGACTGATGATTTGTTGTAATTTCTCATCGTTAGTCGACCATTTCTGGAGCTTCATTCCAGCGCTGCTCAGAATAGTATTTGAGTCGTGAATATTTGTAACGCTTCGCATGATGAGGATACCCCTGTGACAAGATCGTCAACGTAGAAGTTGTCCGATAATTGTTGCGCTGTCTCTTGCAGGGCTGGTTCAACGTGCTTGAATGGTACTGTAATGTCGCAGTGAGTAGAAATGGGCTTGCTGTCGTACCAAATGGAACTCGAGTCATTCGTATGTTTCGATTTTAGGCAGTGGTGACCTGTAGCCGGTGTGCGTTCAAACCACATAAACCGTAAGGCATCTCTGTCTTCTTGTTAATTCCTATCTGTAGGAACGCTTTCTGGACATCTGCAGTAATTCCAATCTTATGTAACCTAAAGTTGACCAACATTTTTAACATGTCGTTGTTTATCTTCGGGCCTTTCTCCAGGTGATCATTCAGCGAAGCTACGCCTTGCGCGTGAGATGAGGCGTCGAATACTACCCTCAACCGTGTGGTCGTAGAAGATTCCCGAATTACTGCATGATGAGGCATGTAGTAGCACTGACTGGTTCATCGGTTTCAAAATGAATCCTTTCGGCATGTCCGTCAGCTTCGTACTGCCTGATCGCCTTGTCGTATTGTCGCATAAGCTCGGGCTCTGCGTAAAGGCGTCGTAGCAAACTGTGAAGTCTGCGCACAGCAACGGCTCGGTTGTTCGCTAGATTCGAAGTTAGCGGCTTCCAAGGAAGTGCCACCTCATATCGCCCACTGTTGTACTGGATACCGTCAGTAAATTGCTTCATTACAGCGTTGTCATGGTCGTCTTTTGTGAGTGGGTCCGAGATACCAATGCTGTCAAGATCCCAAAATTGTTGTAGCGTGCGAGACACCTGTGCGTCTACGCAGCTTGTGCGAAGTACACAGATGTGAGCAGTAGCAGCACGCTTAAAATGTTGTCCTTCGCATTGTATAGGTCCTTGAAAGGTCCATCCAAGCTTTGTGTTGATGGCCACTAGCCTTGTTGCTGCTCATGAGGGAAAACTTCGTTTAACAAAAATTTCCACATTTGGTCAGCTCCAACTAGCAAGCATATGCCGTCCCTCAGTTTTAGTCCAGGGATGTGTACTGTATCAGCGATGTACTTTTTTTCTTCTAACAGCTGTTGCAAAAACATGTTTGTCGCTGGCATTTCAATCAGCTGCTCACAGATGAATGGAACTTCTATGGCCTCTATGTCATGTTTGGAATGATCGAATTGATTCATTACCGTCACGTTGACAATGTTCAGTCGTCTTTCCGGCGTTCCGCTGGTTCCTCCAAATGCCATTACATCCATTTCTATGGTGCGCACTGTGGGAGGCTTAGTTTCTTAGAGATGTCTTCTCTAATGAATGTCCGTTGACTTCCATTGTCGAAGACACCTCTAATAAAGCTGGAGTCACATTGGTTTGTCAACCATGCTCGGAACGTCTGCAGCAGAACCACGTTCTCAGTATTTTGCGATGACGACTTATTCGTTTTGACATGTAAGATAGGGGTCCTTGCTTCGTTTGAGCGCTGCTTCTGAGCGTATTCGGGGTTACAAACAACGGTTGCGTGCCTTCCGTGCACTTAGAACACATCACATAGCGACGGCATTCTTTAGAGCGATGGCCCTTGCTTGTGCATTTGAAGCATCTGCCGGCCTTGGCTAAGCGACTCTTTTTCTCGTGTATGCTAATGTCGGAAGCGCATGACTCCGTAGTGTGGGCTGAAGATAGGCAAAAGAAACAGGTACCTTTCTGATTCGTTGCGTGGCTGCTCAGAGCAGAAGCCGTAGGTGAAGCGTTGTGAAGCGCCCCTTGTCGTGATATCGGGAACCATGCCCAGAGGTGTCCACCAAGGCACTTCTCTCACGAGCTTCCACCTCCATGCGGACATAATCGAGAAGGTCCTGCAGTTCCGCCTCCGATGACGCAAGTGCCTCGACGTTCGTCTTGCGGCTCTGTTGCTTGAAATATTCCACCAAGATATCGCCTGGGATCGCTTTTGTGAGGACCTCCACGAGCATGGCGGCATAGGAGAGCTCCGGGCACCCGAGCGCCTTTAGTCCTCTGATGTTGATGTGGACGGTGTCCAATAAGTTCGCAGCGATGCTACTACGTCGGTGGAAGATTTCACTGGCTTGATCGTTCGGAGGTTCGCCAAGAAATTCTGTTCAATGATCTTTTTTGTTCCCAAATCGATTAGTTAAAAGGGTGATGGCATCTTCGTATGACCCCTCCGTGGCTTGAATGCCGTCGATGGCCTTCGCAGCCTGTCCAGTCAGAAGGTTCTTCAAATAGTGGAATCGTTCGATGTTCGTGAGACTCTCGATTTTCGTGAACCGCGTGTTTAAACATGTCCCAGAAAGGTTGCCACTGAGTAGGGCTTCCATTGAAGTGGGAGCTCTCCAGTTTAGGAAGACGAGAGCCCGAGAGCCCTTGTCTCATCTGATCTCCAAGGCACGGCTTCCTGCAGTGGCGACACCTTCGTTCTCTACATCGTTCGTTGCAGCACTGTCGGTGATCCTTGACGCTGGCGCCTTAAGCTCTTCCATGTGGTGACAGAGCAACGACAGCGTAGCAGCAGCGTTGTCTTCATATTCTGCCACGGAGACATATCTTCGGCGACTTGGTCGTCCGTGAGGTGTCCTTCAAGCTCCTAAGTTGAGCGCCCGCAGGCCGTCGTTGCACCTTTTAGCCTGTCGTGCACCACACGAAGATCCGATGAGGAGAATTGGCTTGATTCGATTAGTTGTCTTGCCTCGTTTCGTAGACGCGTGTGCAGAGCTCGTTGAGTCGTTCGTTTGCCTTTGATGCGCTCCATCTTCGTTGCGGGCGAAGTCCTTTCGTCGGGTCGCTTGGATCGCAGAGTCCCGGGTTTCTCGGCACCATAAAATGTTGAATAAAGGTGTCTTCGCCGGTAGAATGGAAACTAACAAAGGTTTAATGACTCAGATAACAAAACACGTCCATGCTAGGCAAACGTTCGTTTCGGCACACCCTGCGCGAGCCCCTCTCACGTGCCCCCATTTTTCTTCTCTTCTTCTTCCAATGCACATTCAACAATATTCAATACTGCGATTTACTTGTATGACGCACGTGGTGTTAGCTAGTTAGAACCAGAACTCTGAGCCTTCAAAACGTACATACGTCCGCGATGCTGTGTTGTGACGACCAACTCGTCGCGGTGTGCGTATCACGCGTCTCCAGTCTGCCTCTAGCTGCTCACTCTTTGTTACTTGGCACGCACCGCGGTCAGAACCTCTGCTGAGCTTCATAGTAAAGGTTACCACGGTTTTGCATCAGGGCTACGCAAACAACAGCAGAGCCACACATTCATGCCACCGGCTGTGGAGAACGCGGGTACTTCGCTTACCCAACACGCTCGCAACGGCCCGTATCCAGCGCTCTCGCCTTTCTCCATCGTACGACAACTATGGAAATCGGTAAAACTGAACGTTGTTATTCAGTATTTTACGTCCGTGGCAATTCACAACGCAACAGTGCGTCTTTTGCGGAGTTTCTTCGTAGCGTGCGGAGGGCTCTCGTCTGCTGCTGTTTTCGCCGTCGTTCAAGCGAGTGATCCAGCAAGCACTTCACGACGGCTCGGTGGCGCGTCCGACTAGCGGAGAGCAATTCACAGCTCTCGTTCTGAGTGCTAAATGCGCAAACACGCGCGATATTAAGCTCAATCGTTGTTTCGCACTCGCTGGTTGCACCTGGTCCCATAGCAAACTGTGCGAGAGAGCCGGTCTATGCACTACTCAATACTTCTCCGACAGGTGGCGCCACACATCTTGGAAACTCTTTGTTACTTGGCACGCACCGCGGTCAGAGCCTCTGCTGAGCTTCATAGTAAAGGTTACCACGGTTTTGCATCAGGGCTATTTGGGAGAACTTCAGAAATTTTAGGAGAACTTCAGAATGGATTTCGAATTGACAGGCGGTTAGACGATAATCTGTTTGTTCTTACCCAGTGTATAGAAATATCGAAAATAGAAAACAGGCCCTTATACGTAGCTTATCTAGATATTACCGGGGCGTATGACAACGTTAATCAGGAAATTTTGTGGGATATACTGAAAGAAGTGGGCATAGGTGACGACTGTATACAGCTTTTGAGGGAAATATACCGAGAAAATACAGTTTGTATAGAATGGGAAGGAATAAGTAGTAAGGACAGCGTTGAAATTAGCAAGGGGCTGAGACAGGGATGTCCTTTGTCCCCGCTGTTATTCATGCTGTACATGGTGAGGATGGAAAAAGCGCTAGAAGGTAGCAACATTGGATTTAATTTGTCACACAAGCATGTCGGCACGATGGTTGAGCAGAAGCTTCCAGGTCTATTTTATGCTGATGATATTGTCTTATTTGCGGACAGTCAAGATGATATACAGCGACTGGCAGATATATGCGGAAGGGAATGTGAGGCTCTAGGACTAGGATTTAGTGCAACAAAATGTGGATTGATGGTATTCAATGATCACGAGTACCATGCGGTCTTTATACAGGGCCAAAAAATACCGAGGGTAAGCGAGTACAAGTACCTCAGAGTATGGGTAATGAGGGGGATAGATATATGGAGGTACAAGAGAAAGCATCGGTAGCAAAGGGAAAGAGGAATGCTGCAATTATGAAGCACAGAGCTTTATGGGGATACAATAGGTACGAGGTGCTTCGAGGGCTGTGGAAGGGTGTGATGGTCCCGGGGCTTACATTTGGGAACTCAGTAGTGTGCATGAAGTCAGAGGTACAATCAGGAATGGATGGAAATCAAAGGACGGTGGGCCGCCTCGCGTTGGGCGCTCACGGGAAGACGACAAATGAGGCTGTAAGGGTGATATGGGATGGACAGCCTTTGACGTGAGGGAAGCTCAGAGCAAAATGAGATTCGAAGAGAGGCTGAGGAAAATGAAGAACAATAGATGGGCAGAGAAGGTTTTCAGGTATTTGTATAGAAAAAGCGTTGACACGCAGTGGAGAAAAAGAACTAGGAGGCTCATCAGTAAATATACGGCTAGCAGTGCGGGCGATATGGCAACAAGGAGCATTAAGCGGAAGGTCAGAGAGGCGGAGAGGACTTATTGGATGGCAGCGATGGAAAAGAAGCCGGCTCTGAGTAACTACCGAAAGGGAAAAAACGAAATAAGGAGGGAAAGGTTTTATGATAATTCAAGGGGAAGCGCTTTACTGTTTGAAGCAAGGTCGGGCTGCCTTAGAACGCGCAGTTATAAAGCGAGATTCAGTAACGAAGAAGAACAATGTACATGCTGCGGGGGAACTAAGGAAACGATGGAACATGTACTGATTGAATGTGGCGATATTCACCCAGGTATACGTGTGGGCACGAGTCTACATGAAGCCTTGGGTTTTAGGGACAACAATGGAAAGCTGCACACGTCCGCGATAGAAATAAGTAAGAGACGGTTAGAGTATTGGTGGCAGAAAAGTAGAGATAAAGAACAAAAATAAATAATGGGGGAAAAATAAGGTCATTCTGCCTTAAGAGGCAGAGAGATGGACCGTGAATTTATATTTTTTTGGTATAATAACATAGATTTAATCAATGTAGATAAGGTATTAGGCCAACGTGAAACAAGGAAGCTTTTTTTTTTTTCTTCGAGCCTGGTGGCAGACATGTCACCGCCCCGTTTTAAAGGGGACGCTCATAGCATCCACTCCAGAGTCTGACGTCTATAGTCTTTTTGCGAAAGAGTTTCAAGCACCGGCGCGCAGAAGGCCTGGGTTCAAATCCCGCTCGATCCTGGATATTTTTTTCTCATTTCACGCAATTGCGGTTCCGGACACCGGCGGCGGTGGCGGACAACTACGGCACCAAAATCGGCTGCTGTTGTGATCTCATAACTGTTTTCGCTGTAAAGGAGGAAGCGCGTTTGATCGGTCTGTAAAGCGTTTGCTGGTTCCCGCTCATCTTTGCGTTGCGGTTATGTAATTTTCAGGTCAGGCAGAACAGAATAAAAGCATGACAGTGTGCTGTAACCTTATAGAGCCCCTTCTCAGCGGTAGCCTCCTCTGCAATGCTGGAAAGCGTCGCATAGGCGGCCGGCACTGCAAAGAGCGTACAGTAGTATTGCGTGGTCTTGAGACATGGAGGACAATCTTCACAGCAGAAGGTAGGACGAGACTTGAAAATTTCATTATGTTGTTATGATGAAATATGTTTATTTGAAGATGGGCTGATGGGCAAAAGGGTTGAATGGCTGCCGCCTGGCACCGATACTCGCAAGCCAAGCACTTTTCGTCCTCCTCTTCTTTTCGTCCTGCCTGTCGCGTTAGCGTAGCCTCTCCCTCCACAGACTAGACCGCCGGGCGAGTAACGGCTACGCGCGGAGTCGCGCGGACGACAGCGCTTTGGGCGCGACGTGAACAATTTGCGTCAGCCGAGAACGGTAGCCGTGGTTTAGGAGACGAGCTATCGAGTACGTGAGGTCACTGAGGCGATCGACGATGACGAAGGGGGTGTAACGTGCCAGAAACTTTTGACACAGGCCACGCTTGCGAAGCGGCGTCCAGAGCCAAACTATGTCGCCTTTGTCGTAAGATACGTCCTTGTGCCGTGAATCGTAGGTGATCTTGGAACGGTCCTGGGATGCCAGCGTACGAAGCTGAGCTACACGCCGTGCCTCCTCTGCGCGGCAGAGAGTCTGGGCAATAGAAAGGTCCACATGAGTATGAAATGGCAGAATGGTGTCAAGGAAGAGTCGAGGTGGTCGAACGTAAAGAAGATAGAAGGGGCTGTAGGCAGTGGCTTCATGCCTCGCCGTGTTGTAGGCGTACGTAATAAAGGGGAGGATGTCATCCCAATTCTTATGCCTTGAATTGACGTACATAGAAATCATATTGGTGAGCGTTCTGTTCGTGCGCTCGACGAGACCATTTGTCTGCGGGTGATAAGGGGTCGCGTGGCGAAATCGACAATCACAGAGACGCAAGAGTTCTTCGACCACGTCGGCAACGAACTGGCGTCCACGATCACTCACAATAATGCGAGGTGGTCCATGGCGAAGTATGACTGTAGACAGGAGGAAACTCGAAACATCGATTGCCGTGGCTGTTGGTATTGCTGCGGTCTCCGCATAACGCGTCAGGTGGTCAACACAAACGATGACCCAACGGTTGTTGTTTGATGAGCGCGGGAAAGGGCCGACAAGATCCACTCCGACCATTTCGAAAGGTGTTGAGGGTGGTGTCAAAGGGTGAAGGAGTCCGACCGGGGCAGTGTTCGGGCGCTTGAATTGTTGGCATTTGTCACAACTGGCCACATACTTTTCTATAGTCCTTCTCATTCTAGGCCAGTAGAATCTACCTTGAACGCGGTGATACGTTTTGGCGAAACCCATGTGTCCAGCGGTCCCGTCATCGTGCATAGCACGGAGCACGTCTCGTCGCAACTTTGTGGGGACCACTAATAGTAAGCGTGCACCATCAGCCGCGTAATTCTTTTTATAGAGCAGGTCATCTTGCATAACAAAGCCATTGTTGTTTGTCGGCTGAGCAGCTGAGTCGAAAAGGGCATCCAAGTGCCGGTCGTCACGCTGTTCTTTCCTGAAGGTGGCGAGGTCGGGAAAACGTGTATCGTCAATGGCGGCTAGGAATTCATCAAAATTGTCGGCGTCACAAGCAGTTGTGGGTAGCGGGAGCCGCGAAAGACAGTCGGCGTCGGCATGCTGGCGGCCACTCTTGTAACGGACCGTAAAGTCAAATTCCTGCAAGCGTAGCGCCCACCGAGCAAGGCGACTAGACGGGTCACGGAGACCAACTAACCAACATAGCGAATGATGATCGGTAACAATCGTGAAGTGATGGCCGTAGAGATACGGGCGGAACTTCTGGACAGCAAAAACTACAGCGAGACACTCTTGCTCCGTTACGGTGTAATTCTGTTCGGCCTTGCTCAACGAACGGCTGGCGTACGCAATGGCATGCTCGGCGTCACCAAAACGCTGGATGAGGACGGCACCGAGGCCAATTCCACTTGCGTCGGTGTGCACTTCCGTTGTGGCAGAAGGGTCAAAATGGTGGAGTATGGGTCCGGAAGAGAGCAGGAACTTTAGCTGCCGAAACGAAGAGTCGCAATCCGTTGTCCAGGTGAAAGGCGTGTCCTTGCGTAGCAATGAGGTCAGAGGGTACGCAGTTTCGGCAAAATTGGGCACAAAACGTCGAAAGTACGAGCAAAGACCTAAGAAACTTCTTAACTCGCGTTGCGACTGCGGTTGCTTAAAATTGCTCACTGCGGCAACCTTCTGTGGGTCTGGCCGTACGCCGTGCTTGTCCACTAGATGTCCGAGTACTAGCGCCTCTCGTTGGCCAAACTGGCATTTCTTTGAGTTGAGGGTAAGGGCAGCCTGTTCGAGGCACGTCAAAACAACGTCAAGTCGCTGGTTGTGTTCTGCAAAAGTGCGACCGAAAATTACGACGTCATCTAGATAGCATAAACAAATCTCCCATTTTAGGCCACGCAGAACCGTGTCCATGAACCTTTCGAACGTCGCGGGCGCGTTGCACAAACCAAACGGCATAACGTTGAATTCAAACAAGCCGTCTGGTGTCACAAAAGCTGTTTTCTCTTTGTCAGTGGAATGCATCGGTATTTGCCAATAGCCCGATCGGAGGTCCACAGATGAAAAGTAGGACGCCGAGTGGAGACAGTCAATGACGTCGTCGATACGGGGAAGCGGATACACATCCTTTTTCGTCACGGAATTGAGGCGCCGGTAGTCGACGCAAAACCTCCAGGATCCGTCTTTCTTTCTCACAAGTATGACCGGTGCAGCCCAAGGGCTAGAAGAATCTTGAATGACGCCCTTGGCCAGCATGTCATCCACCTGGTCAGCGATAACCTTACGCTCCGACGCGGACACGCGGTAAGGCTTCTGCCTTATTGGATGCGCTAACCCGGTGTCGATCCTGTGACGAGCCCGTGTGTTGGGAATGCGCACTTCCTTAGCTTCCTGGCTGAAATCAAACAGCGATGCATGCTTCCTGAGGACACTGACCAGCACTTGACGCTTCTCGGAGGTCAGTGACTTGTTAACCATATTCAGGAAAAGTGATGAGTCTTGAGGAACACCAGGGCTAATATCAGTTGCTCGGGCTTCTTCGTGCGATGTGTCATTATTTAAAGCTGCTATATCGATGCTGGTATCCACTTCAAACGATGCAAGCCTCATACCCTTGGGTAGCACAACAGACTCGTCAGATACATTTGACACCCAAAGTGTGGTTGTTCCGCGGGCCAAAGAGATGACGCATCGAGGTATGAACGCACTTTTCTTCGTTATGATCGAAGACACCGGTTCGGCAATAGCAGCAAGTGCATCAATGTCACACTATCAGCAGCTACTCGAACTCTGGATACGGAATGTGCCGGGAGGACGACATCTTCAAGGACGGCGAGGGTGCGCGAACAGGTAGAAGGTCGGTCGGCAAGAGGGGGCAGGAAAAGCTCGCCGGTCCCACAGTCAAGCGTGGCACCGCACTGCTGTAAGAAGTCGAGGCCAAGAATTACATCATGTGTAGACTGAGCAAGAACTGCAAATTCGGCTTGATATAACTTGTCGGAGAAATAAACGTTCACTGTGCACACACCAAGGGGTCGGAGCAATTGTCCACTTACAGCACGAAATGTGTTAGCGTTGTCCCAGTGAAACATTACTTTACGACCGAGTTTGGTTTTGAAATCCAGACTGATGACAGATACACTCGCTCCCGTGTCTACTAAGGCTGACGTAGCAACATTGTCCACTAAAACACTAATCTTGTTGTGATGCATGGTGACTGGCGGAGGCATAGGGGAATGTGGCTGAAGATGACCGGCGACCTCACCTCCATCGGTCGCGCCGCCTAGTTTCCCGGCGGTGGGGACGTGAGACGTCGTAGAGGAGATGGAGACCTGTGTTGCCGTCCAGGCGGTGGCGTCAAGCTCCGCACGGAAGCTGGCGAGTCGCTGCGGTAATTCAGCCGATAGGGCGTCCTGCTATCAGGGCCGGGAGGCCAGTTGGCTCTGTCACCAGGGTGATTGTTGCGCCGATAGAAAGTGCGTGGTCGCTCAGTTGATGGGGCTGACATGCGACGTCGCTGAGGACAAAATCGGGCGACGTGGCCGCGGACGCCACATTGGAAGCAAATGGGGCGCTCACGAGACATGCTGAAATTGCCAGCGGGAGGATACATGGCGCGGCCGTCCCACGTTTGAGAAACTGCAGATGGCCGCGTACGAAGCCGTCGTGGCCCTCGTAACCGAGATGGGCGTTCACTGCAGGGCTTGGTACCATTGGACGCGGTGCGAAGTTGTATGCATCAACGGAAGCAGCGTTGATGGACGTCACACTCGGATCGCACGAAGGAAGAGGCTCCCGAGCCCGAGGAGACGGAACAGACGCCGCTTCACGTCGGTCGAGCTCTTCCCGCACCACTTGGCGGATAATTGACGCGAGGTCAGACGGGGCTGGAGCGACGTCAACGCTGGCGACAGTCGTTACGTTGGCCAAGCGGCCGAACTTCGGTGTGATGCGCCGAGCTCTCAAGGCTTCAAATGTGCGGCAGTGAAGGATGACGTCACTCACGGACTCTAGATTCTCCTTCGCGATGAGGTACTGATAGACGTCCTCTGCAATTCCTTTCAGAAGGTGACCCACTTTGTCCTCTTCGGTCATCCGAGGGTCCAGGACCTTGCACAACTTGAGCACTTCCTCAATGTACGTTGTGCAGGTTTCCCCAGGAACCTGAGCGCGTTGCATCAGCGTTTGCTCGGCACGCTTCTTTTTGGCCGCTGGATCTCCGAAGCACTTCCTAATCTCGTCGACGAACTTCGGCCACGTTGTCAAGCTCTCCTCGTGGTTTTCATACCACACAGACGCGGTTCCCTTAAGGAAGAGGCCGACATTGGTAAGCTGACCGGTGGCATTCCAACCATTGAACCGACTTGCCCGTTGGTAGAAGCTCAGCCAAGCGTCCACATCCTCACCGGCTTTTCCTGCGAAGGTTCGTGGCTCGATGTAGGGTTGCCATGGGTGACCTGAGGCGGCCGGTGTCGGGAGACCGGAAGCGGGTGCCAGATGCTCGTTGTCCGTTTCGGAATCCATCTCTGGCGGCAGACCAGCAATTCGTCTACTTCGGCGAATCACGACGTACTGCGTCTCTTCAGTCGGTGCGTCGTCGTTCGTAGGGAGCGCCGTTATCGTACCCCGCACCTCTCACCAAACTGTTATGATGAAAGATGTTTATTTGAAGATGGGCTGATGGGCAAAAGGGCTGAATGGCTGCCGCCTGGCACCGATTGCTAGCTTGATCCTCTTCTACTGGCTCTTACCCACAAAGGGGGATGGCCATGAAATCGGCGGTAAACATTACATGGAAATTTAGAATTTAGACAAAAGTAATTGAATTAATCGGACTACAAGCGAGTATTGAAAATAAAATAAGAATCTTTGGGTTATGTGCCAATAGAATGAGGAAAGAACCTTAATATCGAAAATAATCAATTAGAGAAAAGAATTATAAAATACCAAATTGCAATAGGAAATAACTTAATAAGGAACTCTTCTTGTGTCTCGAAGAAATTCGCAGACAGCTATGCAAACGTTCCTGTTGCTGTGGCCCAGAGAAGACGCCCCAAGGGAAAGAATATTTGCAGAATCTAGAGGAATGTTCAAATTTCTGAATAAATATTCGAAATGTTTTTTCCTGTGACTGGAGAAACGACGGCAATGTATTAAAAAGTGATCAATGTTTTCAGGCTCTTGACATAAAAAGCAAAGAGGGGACGGAACCAGACCAGCCCTGTGTAAATAAAAATTTAGAGGAGGAATACGGCATCGAAGTTTAGTAAGGGCCACCTCCAATTTACGAGAGGGACACCATTTATTGTTCCAAGGAGAAGAAAGGTGACCATATTCTTGCTGTGGTAATCTTGCTTTCATGGAATCCTGATGTAATGCGTATTTTCGGAATCTAGATGCAGTAATAAAGTCTGTATCTGGTACAATGTACATTGCAGGACCATCTAGGGACCACCGCGCGAGAACATCCGCCATCTCGTTTAAAAATATGCCACGGTGACCTGGCACCCATACCAACCGAACTGTGCTTAAGTTTTTAGGAATTAATGACATGAACAAATTTAAGGAGGAGGACTCGGAAGGAGAAGCTGAAGTGAGAGCACTACATACAGATTCGAATCAGTGACTATTACAGCTGACGACTCATTTGCTGAAAGCTTGCGAAGGGCTAAAAGAATTGCTAAGAGCTCTGCTTCAAATATTTGAGTATAATCCAGCAGTCGCAGTGAGAATGACCAAGATAACGCCTCTGAGAAAATACCTACTCCCGCTTTCTCTTCACGCATGGATGCATCAGTAGCAATGACGCTAAAAATTCCCAACTGGCCTAAATGGTCTTCTAGCAAGCCTCTCAGATATCTAGAGGGAAGAAATTTAGAATTGGATGGGAATATATCGAATTGAATTTTTGTCTTAGCCAATGAGAAATCATTTGAAACAATGTTGCGTATATTCACCTTTAAAGGATCTAGCTGCTCCTGCACAAACAAAACTTGCGGCCTATGTATCCGAGACCATGGCTCATTAAAAAATGATCTCGATTCAGAAATGAATACAAACTGTAAACGTCTTAGAGAAGATGCGTAAATTTTTAAATACGTTTTGACTGTAAGAATGCGGAATCTGCAAGTCAGAGGGTACTCGGGCTTCTCGATATAGAACACTGTTCGCTGTAAATTACGGAACCCTAGACAACTACGAAGAGCCTCGCGCTCTAAAAGAACCAGGGGATTAATTTTGTATGCTGGCCCCCCAGAGATAACACGCAACCAAATTCTAGAATCGGGCGAACATACATACGGTAAATCATAAGGAGATTGTCCCTGCGTAACCAGTGGGGTGACGACCAAGTTTACGAAGCATTCCAATATTGCGAGTTGCCTTCGATTTAATTTGCGATACTCGCAAGCCAAGCACTCTTCGTCCTCCTCTTCTTTCGTCCTGCCTGTCGCGTTACCGTAGCAATATATTTACGTACGTGACTGCTCTGTTGAAAGAAAAGTTCGCCTCAGTTAATTGTTTTCCCAGTGTGCAGCCGACAATGCATGACCACTGTGGAATGGCGGGGGGGGGGGGGACCATGTTGGGTTTGGCAGCGGCAATACCCGGTGTGACGAAATTGCTCCGATTTTAACAGCATTAAATGCAATAATCACCCTGATTAGTGATGCAGAACTATCGATAGTACTGTCGATACTATCGATAGCGAGTCACTATCGAACTATCGATGGTAAAAAATACTATCGATAGCGCTATCGATAGTAAGTACTATTGATAGTATAAAATCAACAGCGCGAACTCATTGCAGCATAAACTTGATTCCCCGCGCGCGCGGTATGCATGCAGTGGAGCCGGAGGCAGGCTGAAGGGCAAGAAAGTTAACATGCTTGTGTTCTTCACCAGAGCAACGTTTATAGAACCTGGTTCTATAAACGTTGCACCAGAGTGCTTCGCTGACACATGATCATAATAGTCAAGCTGTTCAGCTGTAGCGGAAAGGAAGCCGTTACATGTGGTGGTACTGCGCGGCTTCAAATTTATATTGCATTTTATGATCCCAAAATACAAAAAATGATCAAGAACTAAGTTCGTTAATCGTAAGGTGTAACTGGTTGCTTTTGAATACGAATTTATTAATCGACATATTCCGCCATTTTCACTGCGGATATAATTTATTTTTCTAGCCGAAAATTGCTCATAAATTAAGCGAAGCTGATAGTAGGCTATCGCGAATATTTTGGCAATATGCCACCAGCAACAGCATCATTATTTGCACCACTATGGATAGTTTGTCACGTGGTTGTGAGGGTGAAGAATGCTGCAGAAAGACTGGGAAATACGAAGCTCCTTATTTGGGCGAACTTGTGCCCAGAAAATCAAAACTCAGCATACAAGCGATACACGCTGCACACTGATAGCGGCGAGAACAGTCGCCGGCCGTCGAGTAATGTGATGATCGGTGGAACGCTTCGTCTTTTATACATCAGTCATCGAACCTTCCAGCGTTATCGCTGGTTATCGCGTATAAGCTCTCGAATGAACTCGATTATTCGCGTCCAGCGCGTAATCTTAACAAAATGATCTCAGACAATCGCGAAGCTTCTCAAACATTGCGGCGTTGTCTGCGTCAAATGCTCGGAGCAGTCTTTGTTGGTGAAACCCGATTACATCAAGACAAACACGCGTACCAGTAACATCGCTAGTAATATTACTGATGGTACTACAGAGAGGACTATCGATAGTTTGTCGATAGTAGTAATATCGATAGTTTGTTTACACTATCGATAGTTTAAAAAAACTATATCGATATACCGATAGTTCTGCATCACTAATGTGCATGCATAACCACGAAATCCTACCACAACATGTAATTTCTAAGCTGTTTCGTACACTAACAACGGGTTGTGCAAAGAAAGGACTGCCGTAGTGGAATGTGAAATTGCAAAACGGCTACAAATCTTTTTTGTCTGTGTCTGCATTTGGTCTATAGTTTCTCCCATGTTTGGCTACGCAGCCTCGGCTGACCTGGCAACACTGGCATTAGCGCGGTCGTTGGTGCGGTTTATTCGAGCTACAGTTCGACACTTGAGCAAATTCGAGCTGGAAAAAAGTTTCTTGCATGGTTTCTTGCGTTTCTTGTTTGAGTCCGAGCGCTCCGCCTTGAACAAAATACGATGTGTGGGCGAACAGCATGGTGTGTATAACTTTTTGCATGAGAATGCAATTAATACGGTGCAAATCTAAAGCTGGATCATCGGTCGAGCGGTTTACGGACGGGACAATCAAATTCGATGCTTTGTTATCCGCTGCGTTTCGCGCACGCCGGTGGGTGAATCTCTCCACAGCGCCGATGCACAGCGATGCACACCGCAAAGGAGCGCTGTGCATCGTCGCAACGCACCTTTGTATGGACAGTTCTATTGCTAACATTGTACCCTGTGCTTCAAAGCACTGTATGACCGTAGCGTTCGAACGTTTTTTGACATTAAAGGTCTAAATGGTTTGATCGTTCGAGACTTCTGTCCAAAGGTGACCTAACGATAAGCTTCAATCATAAAGTAGAACTCGCTTCATCAACATATTGGCCGTGAATCGCCCGCTATGTTTAGCGTAGCTGTTGAATGGTTTTGCGGCGCCAGTGAACAAACAACTATGCATTCGCGCTCATCAGGCGATACGTAATTATAGCCTACTCGGTAAATTGATGTATGCAGTAGGGTATGTTCCGGGCTAGTCGGCACATGTTACTTTCAAGTAAAAAAAACAATTGGAGGACGCTTGAGCTTCGCCTTCAAGAGTAGAACGCGATAGCACAATGGGCCCGTGCGCATCACCTTGTTAATTGCTAGGCTAGCTTCGGTTATTGGTGGATGCCTCAACCGTGCCGCAAGGAAACGAACGTCTATTGCTTGTAACATTGGCCGTTTCAAACTGTCCTAGAATGCTTACTGCAAGTACAGTTGCGAGGTGCCCACTACGCCATAATTCTTCATTTGCGGATCAGCGAAGGCAGCGCGAACCAACGCAGCTGCTCACTGTATGCATTTGCTGATAATTATAATTAAATTTGTCTGAGCGCTTTGTAATGGGTGGGCCTTTAAAACACCGACTCGTTGCACAATTCACATGGTTTGACGCCTGGTGCAATTCTGCGCTTCTGCCACGCAATATTACATGTGTTAAGGAGGCTCCTCGCACTCATAAAATTTCATAGAGCTTTTTTTTTTTTTCCGAAGCAGTTTCACAGCAATGGCGTTATACAAAGGCTTTTAAAAGACAACTCTATTTAAATTTTTATAACATTCGTTATCACGTGCCACCCAAAAGCAATTCTATGCCTGTTGACATGCTCTTACTAATGGGCATAGGTTGGCAAACTCACTCAGACTCATATCGAGACGCGAGTCTGAGTCTGAGTGAGTCCGGGTGAGTAAAGTTTTTGTGAGTATGAGTCCGAGTGAATTCTGTTGGGAAAAATTTTGGTGAGCCTGAGTCCGAGTGAGTCCGGTTGAGGAAAAGTTTGATGAGTCTGAGTCCGAGTGAGCTCTGAGGGCAAAATATATTTCTTGAGTGAGTCTGAGTGAGCTGCATATTTTTTGCCGACCTATGGTCCTATCTACTCAACTTCAGCATTACTATCAGCCTTATGTCGGCTCACGTTTATACTCACGTATAGTCCCACATACTTCAACGCGCTACCCTTCATACTTCAGCTCAATATTTATTGATCAGAGGGGTGTGTTGTGAAGGGCTAGGGGGAGGAGGTGCCTTGACCTTCCCCCCGTAAACTTTTTCACTGAAAGTTACTGGTAAAAATATCTCGTGTGAGTCATCTCTTTCAATAAAAAGGTCCTTATGAACTGCAAACTCGGACAACTCGTATTTGAAGGTACGAAATCAAAAGGTGCTAAGAAGCGCACCGATTATGCGAGATATTGGCGGTAAAGAGCACTGACATTATGGTAGAAAAAGGCTAATTATAGGCTAACGGACTCATGAGTCCACCCACTCAGACTCACTCAGACTCAGATCCAGCCGTGAGTCTGAGTCTGAGTGAGTTCGAGTGAATTATATTTTGGTGAGTCTGAGTCCGGTTGAGAAAAATTATAGTGAGTCTGAGTCCGAGTGAATCCGAATGAGGAAAAGTTTGGTGAGTCTGAGTCCGAGTGAGCTCTAAGGGTAAGATATGTTTCGTGAGTGAGTCTGAGTGAGCTCCACATTTTTTGCCGACCTATGCTAATGGGTATGCACAGTTTATGGAAAACTCGCATGTTAGACAGGCATGAGGAACCAATGCAGTTGAATTTCATATAAATGGCTCCACAGCTAAAAGACTTATCGATAACTACAGTTTCAGCCAGACTGGTATCCACTGTTCATGAAATGCACTGCTCCATACCCTTTTAGGACACTGTGTTATTTGAAATTTCTTTCTGTGTAACGCTTGCATGTTTGTAAAGGTGGCCTTGAGTATTTTGTTCACAAAAAAGAAAAAAAAGCCCTCTTGAAGCGATTGTCAGACTAGCTGTATATGTAAGGTACTGGTGTGCAGAAAAGTTGTGGCAATTTCACTTCACCCACAGATACAGTCTGTCAGTGTTTATTTTTGCTGTTGCAGTTCCTTTTCTGCTGGTGTAGATGTGAAAAATCCAAAAAGCTTGGCCTTACTTTTTTAAAGCCGTAACTGTTGTTTCTTTGTTCTTGCACTGATTGCTATTGCAACAGCATTTATAAGTGCTAATGCAATTGGCAGGAGTCATTCTTGTAGCAGTGAAGCTTCAGTTGCAGTGAATTGATGCCCACTAAACAGGCGTTTCCTTCATTTTATGCCTAGGGAGGTTCACCAGTGTCATTTTACAAAGTTTCATTGAGGCTCACTTGAAGAACCATCAGAGCCACCTTCTAAAAGAAAATGTGACCACATGTTTGCTTCACTTTTAATGATAGTATTCCCCTGTCTCAGGACTGGAACTTGGCTGATAAGCATGTGGATTTAAGCAGTGAAAACGTGTTGCTTGTTTCTGTTTTTTTTTCTCATTCCTCAGAGCAGCAAAAATGTAGCTTAAAGGCAACTTACACACAGATAATGAGTTGTTCTTTTTATAATTTTAATAAGTGTGCGATGCTGTGGTTGCTTCTGTGTGCTAATGTAGTATGCTTACTTGATGGCAGTGGTCTGTCAAAGCCATGCCTCAGCCTTGCCTGCCAGTACCAGGACCCTGAGGGTTCGTACCAGTGTCCAGAGTGGTGCGACATTGATTTGAATGGCACCTACAAGCCTTCCTACAATGTAGCACCCACAAGTTATTGGTATGTGAAATCTTGCATTCACATTTGTGAAATATAAAAGTTTGCACAAAAGTTGCAGAGAAATACACCTTTAGCATTACGAGGAGATGGAGAGTTTCCTCTGGCTATCCAGCAAATGCTCAGGTGCCTGAAGCCTTCGCTACTGTGGCCCCATTATTCAAAGCAGATTAAAGTTTGTTTATTTTGATGGGTTGCTCTCACAAACAGCTTTTATGCCACAGTGTGCTGCCTTTTATTTGTTCTTTGCAAATATTGACATGTTAATACTGGTATCACTGGGCATTCATGCAGTACCTCTGGCACATGGCATTTAAATACTCTGATGTATGCAGAACTGTGGTTTCTTTCTGTAGCTACTGCAAGCTTAGTTGCCCGTGACGAATACAAGGAGGTCAAAAAAACGGCAGGAAGGGGAAGATGGAAGCTTGCGATGAAAAAGTCCGTAAACAGGGGGTGTGTGCTCGAGCCAACGTTTCGACAAGTGGACTTGTCTTCTTGAAGCGTTGAAGAAGACAAGTCCACTTGTCGAAACGTCGGCTCGAGCACACTCCCCCTGTTTACGGACTTTTTCAGTATAAGAAGAGTACTGTGAGAAGTCCAGGAGTGCAAACATCACACGTCTCGTTAGACAACATGCTCAGTTGGGCTCGTTGGTGCATACATCTTGAGAGGTACCAATCAGCCCAACTGGTGAAAGATTCTGCATTGCAGGTAAGTGTGGGAAATGAACAAGAATGCAGTATCAGACAAACATAGTTTCTATTAGCTTCTGCCTTTCGTATCACTTTTGTTTTGGGGCATAAGAGTATGTGTGCATACATTACCATTCCTCGTCAAGTGAGAAGCTAGCTTTGTAAAAAGCTGCACATTTAGGTAGTGGCGTTCTCACTGATGGCAATAATATGAATATCTGCTAGTTCTAAACGTGGTTTCATTCAGGAATCAACAAGTTGTTCATTAAGTTGATCAGAAATTAAGCATTGGTAATGCTTTTCTGGAAGCTGTTGTTTGCACTTTCAACTTGGCTGTAAAACATAGGCTGGTTTTATACAAGTTGTGGGCACAGTGTCTACAAATAATAGCTATGTTTAATTGGGGCAAGTGGTAACTGAGCTGCCAACTCAACGTGTCTTTGTATAAGTGCTCAAGAGACAGTATTTGTAAAAATTTTGCATCAATGCTGTGTCCATCTAGCTATCATCTTCACTTGTTTAGCACTGTTTCCACAGCTGTGGAATATCAATGTGCTCACCGTAGGGCACTGTGCCCATCGTAGGGTTGCTTTAAATTGTAGAACTATGTGTTGCCTGTGTGGACATTGTGCAAAAAGACATAAGAGCAGATATTTGCTTGATGAAAAATTTACCTAACGGTAATGAAGACGTAATACATAATTGATAGCTGAGCAAATTGGTACTGACGCATTGATACAAACTGCGCAAATAGGTGGGACAGAAAGTTACAAGGGGAGCGGATGATAGCTCATCTGTTCCTCTTCTCTTTTCGTGTCCCATCTTGTCTAAAGTGAACGAAATACAGCACTCTGAAGTATAAACCCTCCTGAGCATTGTAGCAAAATCATGTAAGCTGTAAACTGATCTCTCAAATTTGTCTTCTTTAGATACTCTAGTGCAGGGGTTGGCAACCTTTTGAGGCATAGGGCCGAGTTGCATGAAGCCGACACGGCGGGGGCCACACAGCAAAGCAGGGGGGAGGGGACGGTGCCTTGCAGGTAAAGAGAAAAAATTACGCGAATTGAAAATAATGTACAAAACTACAATAGAAATGTTTATTTTCAGCCCGCATGTCACAAGGTTGCAATTTACAAACACTGGTTACAAGCAAAAGAAAAAAAACTTTTTCAATGCGACCTTTCTGCTGAACATTCTTCGCCAACTCGCAATTATCTACACCAAGGTTGCTCACCGACAGACGCAGAAATTCGTGGAGGTGTTCATCGGTTAGTTGGGAATGCAAGTTTGATTTGACGAACTTCATACTAGAGCAAGTCTGTTCACAGGCATATGTATTACCGAACACTGTTATCATGGCTGCTGCTAGTTTTTCAATCTCGGAAACTTTGAGTCTGTGAGGCTGCATAAAACTTCACAGAGTCTTTCACATCAAATTTGTCTTTGAGCTCATCGTCTGTTTGCTGATCAGCCAGTTCCAACTGGTACATATTCCCACCTTAAAAGGATTCTGAAAGTATCGGATGCTACTCGAATGTTTCTGAAAATCGGAGAACCTAACTTCGAACTCCGTCGTTAAATCCTGTAATATTTGACAGAGAATTTTTCTGTGGGAAGCGGTGTGCTCGTATCTCCCTCAGAACATTTGCAGCAAGGGAAGTGACAAAGATTAGACTCTCTAGCCTGCTGTTGGAAAAGGTTGAGTTTCAGCCCAAAAGCCTGCGAGCATGTCAGACACGAGTTTCCCTTTTCCTGATGGGACTGTGATGATCCTTCCCTGACCTATTATTTCCACAAAGAATCTTTCTTTTCCCTTTTTTGGACTGTGCAAAAAAAGGAAAAAAGGAAGTGAAGACGTTATCTGGCTAAGTGTGAAGGTGGGGGACAATGCCAACTGGATGCAATCTTTCTTTGTTATTATCTAACCCCATTTGAGGTGAAAACTGCCATGAACGCCTTCAGATAGGAAGTGACAAGGGGAAGGGAAAGGGGGGTTCTGACGTTGTGCCGGGGACCGCATAATACATCCCCGCGGGCTGCAGGTTGCCGACCCCTGCTCTAGTGGATGTGCAGCATACATGGCTGTGATGTCAATTTATGGTGCAGGGTTTCAGATTTGTAAACTCCACGTTCCAATTTTTCTGATTCCAAATCTGAGCTCAACATTCTGCTAGATATAGTCAGTGGAGTTAAACTTTCCCTCTCAAATGTAACAAATTTATTTCAAACTTGTTCAGTGGCTTTCATAAAAGCAGTGCAGTTTACATGGGTTTTATATCATGGTTGGTATCGGAGCTGGCGTCGAGCTATGTCCAACAGGACTTAGCTGTGAACGTCTCAGCCCAAATTTGTTGGTATGCGCAGTGCATAGTGCTTGCAAGTGGAGCACAAAGTTGAAATGCCCCCTTTTCAAACATAATGGTTAGGTGTCCATCAACCGCTGTTCTTTGACAATGGGGTGTAGATTATACGAGGGTCCTTCAATACTTTGATACTGGGCATGAAACTCCCACGTAAGGCTATGGAAGAGCTTCATATACCACGCGCAGTTGCCATGCCTTGGCGTTGCATAGCTATAAGGCAATGCGTTAAGCATTCATGAATGCCTCCATTGCTATAATATATGCCATAATAGATGCTATAATAAATGCTACGGACGTTATAAAATCTACGCTGATAGCATCCATCCATCTATACGGACATCTAGGAAGGCAGCTGCGGCTACCGGAGGGGCGATCGCCATTAGCAAGAGCGTCAGTGGTGGTGGTAAAAACTTGTGAGTAATTTTGAGCCCTGTGCTAGGAGCATTGGCACGGCGTGTTGCTGTGCATGCTTGTACTTGTTTCACCTCATGTCTGTATATGTGGTGACATCGATGCTGAGTCATTTGCGATAGCAATGATGCCTAACACTTGCTGTGTGCGAGGCTGCTTTGGATACGAGGGCGTTGATGAAATGGTCTCCTTATTCTGTTTACCAGCTGACATGTAACTAGGCAGCAGGTGGAAGAGCACCATCCCTTGACAAATTACTACCGGGTTCTTGTTTTAATCAAAGTACGCACGTGAGTGCGATGGACATTTTTGATGCCAGAAACGTTGTGGGAATGCCAATTTTGAACTGATTTTCTCTGCGATGCTAAATGGGAACATACTTATAAAAAGAAGACACTTGTGCAGGTACGAACAGATCGGTGTTATAAAAAGTGAATGCGTAAATGCAAGAACTTTCACTTGGAAACTGTAAATATTGCCTAGATCTAGCATGTGCAGTTTATAGCTGCTTCTGCAATTAGTTCCAAGATGTAGCAGGACTGACAGGCGGGCGAGTTGGAACTTATCCATCTTTGCGCAGCGCACAAAATTGACAAGGCACACGAGAGAAGAGGACGGGACAAGCGCTGATCTAACAACTGAAAGATTTTATTTGAAAAAACAAATATATATACAGAAACACATGTGCCACGCAAGATTACACCCGATCAATGAAACGGATTTCTTGTTCCAAGATGGCTTCATGGTCATGCTTGCTTGTTCTGGATGTGAAATTCTCATTATCAGCTTCATAATGCCTCAGAATAAATAGGCAGTTAGCAGGAGGATGGGTGCTGTGGGCCGCCAACACGCTGTAGGCCCCACCATAACTTGCACAAGCAACGTTAACCGGTGGATCAGCCAGACTTGTTGGCAATGTACAAGCGAAGTCACACCACTTGACGGGCAGCCTTGCTCGAATCATCACCAACAGTTAATGACTCGAGTTAGTAACCATCTCTTGTGCTATATTGTTTGGTCAACATTCATCACTGCTAAGTTCAGGTAGCGAATACAGTGAAAAAACTCACAGGGTCCTTGTGCATTCACCTAAGACGACTCGAAGGTGAAAGCCATCTTCTCCTTCTCAGTCGATGTATTGATCCTGCCGCGCCACCCTCCGAAAGCTTTGTGCACCTCGCATGGTTTTGCTCTGCCTCCAGGATCGGAGGCACTTACTTGGTTCTGCACTGCCTCCGTGATCGGCCCACCTTTCACCAAGCTACGATGTCATGTGATGATCCCATCATGTGACGTTACGACATGTGATGTCACGTTAGAATTTGGGACGTCATGGTGACACCACAAAATTTTGAGATCTGTGACGTCATGATGACGTCATATCGTGACGTCATCACGTGAAGATGATTTTTTGGATCACTCGTGCTGTGCCCGACGCCACGGGATGCCAACGATCAATTTTCGCGTTTGATGAGGCATCTAAGGCTTTCGCTTTAAAAAATGTGAGCAGAATGCTTTTCATAGGAAACACCCATGCGTATGCGCGACTGCCCATCCAAAAACAGCAGATCGGCTACCTTCAGCTCACAGTAGCTCCTCTGGCAGCAGGTTTTGTCCCTGTATGAAAGTTTGGTGGGCATTCCATGACCAAAAGAAAGGTGTTCAAGGATTCTGATTACACCAAGAGCTGCCATTGGCCGTTAGAGGTTAAAGTCTGTAGGTAGGATTTTTGGATCATTGTGATCCCTCCTGTTGTTGCAGTTTATATTAAATTAACGCAAGCTGTAGTAGAAAATATGCAATATGAATTTTGATAAGAATTTAATATTTCTAAGAAAAGCTCGTGCTCAGCGGTGCAGACTCAATAGGGATCGAACTCAATGCCATCGCCAGTTTAGTGCCCGCTCTCTGGAATGGAGGAAGTGCTGGCAGATGGGAAAGGGGTACATAGCAATCATAATACTATCTCTTCTTTTTCTAGGTCTTTTAAAAAAGTTCTTTCTGTAATATATTTCTGGAAGGCATCTTACCCATTCCAAACAGCTTTTGATACTTCGAAAAGATGGTAAAGCGCTTCTTTAAGGACTTCCTATTGTTTTAATTTGAGACTTGGTTTAGAGGGCCCACTCACCAGTTTTGGGCATTCATTGCCAGAAGTCAAGTGCAGTACGTAGATCATGTGTTTGATGATATTTCTTCTAAGTATTAAACTGCTGCACAGTGAAAAGACAGCCAAAGTTTTACATGAAAGCCCTTGCTCTTGAGGGAGCCGCATTTTTTTGCTGGAAAACAAAGGTCGCATGCACGAATGCTTAAACACGTACTCCCGCAGTATCATTGGTTGTGGTGCGTGATCTTCGTAAATCATGCCACACAGGGCCACAGTTTTGTAAAGATGCTTTCTCATTGATATTGCTTCTTACGCTTCGCAGGTGGTCAGAATGATGATCTGCCCGCTGTATCAACAGGATAGGGGAACCACGAATTGTGGATGGTATGGCTAGCATAGGATCGAGTGGAATACAATTGCTTCCAGTGGGGGTATCCGTCATGCACAATGCCGATGGCACCATTGCACGTGAGCCACATAGCGTGAAACATACAAATGGGCAGCTTAATATAATTTGCCATTTGTGGGGACTTTCCTTGCGACCATGCACAGTCAGACGTGCAGATCTCTTGTAACGTGGCTGTCACATTACCCTGTGCAAAATAGATTTTACCCAGTATAAGAAGCTCTGTGACAGTTTTATTCGTTAACACATCATTGTTCCACAGTCTTATTCATTTTCTTTGTTCGCTTGAAGCACTGCAAATGCACAAATGCCTTATGCAAGTTGAAATCATAGAAGTGGCTTTATACCACAATGTACGCCCGAAGAAAGGCATTGTAATAAAAGATTATTAAAACTTGCCTGCTATATTTTATTATGCATGTTGAATTGATGCGTAGAGAGACCGCTCTGCTATATTTGTTGACTACTTCAACTAGTATTGAGGCTATATATATGTAGTGTATAGACATACGTATGTACTACATACATCTGACAGGGCAGCATAAGTGATTATCATTGTGTCAAGATCAAATGGCTGTTCCACCACTGCAAAAACCAATGTGCATTGCTATCTGATCCTGACCAAAGACTTTTTGTTGCTTTTGTGTAGCCCAGTGCTGGTTGACAACAGCAAGCTTGATGACAACATGCCGCCTAAGAGGGTGTTGACTGCCATGAAGTGGGGGCTTGTGCCGAGCTGGCATCCAGGGGACCCGGCGGACTTCAAGCTGCACACATTCAATTGCCGTGTGGAGGGCTGTAACAGCCGAAAGTGCTACCAGCCTGCGATCGCAAAGGGCCGCCGTTGTGTGGTTGTTGCCGAAGGGTTCGTTTCAAAAACCATTTTATGATGTCAAATGGTGAGCTTTCTGCTTGCACGGGTTTGTTGGGCACCATTGCCAAGTGCTTGAGGTGGAATCTTGGCAGGCTCTGTGCATGGGATGTTGTAAGCTGTATCTTGTCCTATGGAATGGCAACTGTGCGTGCCTTATTGCATGTTGCAGTGTGCATGATAGATAATCAACCCTTTTGAGGCACTTTGTACACATTTGTGTACACAACTTGTTTTGCTAGGTCTGTCAACTAATGGCTAAGAGAAAACAAGATACATTGCTCTTTGGATGCATTGAACCTTTTGTGTAATCAATGTGTCTTCATTTAACTTCATTTTGCTGTGTATTGCTCGATGGTTTAATGAATACTTTACTATGCTTTCGTTTATTGTCACCTCTCATATTGCATGCAGTCTTGGTGGCACTTACAAAACTTACCTGAACCCGGTTAAACGACTTCAAAAACGTGCCGAGAGAATCATAACTCATTCTAAGTGTAATATGACCTTAGGAAACCTTTGTTTTTCCGACTACCTATTTTTACCTTCAACCTGCTATGGAAAATAAAACTAGCCAAGCATGTTTACACTATTGTCAATTACAACCACGATTTTAAAGGGGCCCTGTAACACTTTTCCAAGTAGCCATGGAATAGCTTCATTAAAGGAGCTTATTTCCTCACGAATCGGCCACTGCAAAAATGTTTAGAATCCGTCCAGTACGAGCGCAGTTACAAAGATTTTTTGCACGCTGTAATTGCTTTCTCTCTTTTCTCGTCCTGACGGAAGCGCTGGAAGCTAAGCAGGGAGGGGTGACACAGGGGAAGAAGGTACGTCACGCATGCCTCGTGACCTTGAGCACTTTTCCTTTTCTTTTTTCTTCGAATGTGTGGCGTACTTTCAGTGCAATTGTGCGCGTGCACGAGCAAGTGACGGCCTCCCGCAGCGGCTGCAGTACCTACCGAGCGCGCCATGGTCAAATCAGCCAATGCCGTGAAACTTGTGTCAGTGACGCCGTAAGCATTATTTTTTGTCGAGAGAAGAGGAAGCGCTTTTTAGCGGACTTTGCAAATTTATTGTAAATCCTAGGCCGCGTGCTTCGCTATAATGTTTGGCTCACGTGTTCTCGGGAGCCTCGACTACCGATCGACAGCATTTTCTGACCATGCTGAAAAAGTGTTGCAGGGCCCCTTTAATGTTTCATCCTTTCGAGTACCTTGTTGTTTTACTAGACAGCTAAGCTTTGCTAATTAAAGATTCCATGGAGTAATAATGTCTGTGGTGAACATCTGTTACAGTTAGCTCATATTAAGATCTGGAATGTTATTCCTTTCACAATAAAAATGTAATCCAATTTTACTAAAGTGCTAGATAAACACTATTTCGAAGAATTAGCTGATCTCTGAATGTAATATCATGCTTACAGGAGAGAATGGGTGCTCAATAAATAAGCAACTTTTCCAAGTAATTACCTCAATTTGTGCATTCCACAAGCAGATTGTTACTACTATGAGTAGTGTGTGTGTGAATGGTGATTAACGGCAGGGATGTACTGGACGAGTTTGCGAGTACAAAAATGTTGCGACACTTAGAGGTTAACTGCATCCACATTTTGACTGCCTAAAAAGCCTGCTTTCGGCTAGTGTAGATGTAGAGGAGCTTCCAGTGAAAATTTTGTGTTTGAAATGTGAGTGGAGGTGTGATAAAAAGCTTGCAAGAGTAGCCTTTATTGATACCGGAACTGAAAAGAATACCACCAATACCACTTGCCGAGAATTACTCATGACAAGGCCATGACCTAGAACATCCTGCTTGCCCCGCCACGGTGGTCTAGTGGTTATGGCGCTCGACTGCTGACCCGAAGGTCGCGGGATCGAATCCCGGCCGCGGCGGCTGCATTTTCGATGGAGGCGAAGATGTTTGAGGCCCGTGTACTTAGATTTAGGTGCACGTTAAAGAACCCCAGGTGGTCGAAATTTCCGGAGCCCTCCACTACGGCCAGGGTTGCCACTGACTTTCGAGTAAATGTCGCCAAACGACGAGCAAAAAGTCGCCAAAAGTCGCCATTTTTTTTACAAATTTCGCCAAAAAAGTCGCCATTCTAGATATGTGTGGCAAACCTACTAATAAAAATTTCCACTCACGTACAGCCCCGTAGAATACAGTACCATCCAAGACCCTGAAATTATATTGACGTTTCTCGATGCCAGTCGTATCGCCCGCTTCACCATGTGAGTGCATAGTGCTGCTTTTCCGATTAGCCGCAAGATGTGCGTGGTGGCGCGAGGGTGAATGAATGAAACGCTCATGATATCATTCCATCCCTGTCCGCTCGTTTCAAAGGTAAAAGTGTTGTAAACCCTGGGCGAAAACCATGAAAGCGTTCTTTGTAGACAGCTTTACGTACCCTTATATAAATAAAATGATTAAAAGGTTTATTGAAGGTAACACGACAGAATTCTTGCAGCAGGCTTACACCTTTTCATTGTGAACTAATATGATACCGGACGCCACCGACCCTTTCTTATAGTCGCCTATATCTACACGCGTCAATCCGACGCGTTATTAATGATCAGGTTGACAATGTAAAATGTTATATAGCAATTATTTTCATTGCACACGCTCACCGAGAACAGTGGAAAATGCCTCAATAAATATTCTTTATTGCACAAATAGCCGTGTATCCACCTCTCTTCGCTATTCCAAAGCAGTCTTTGCGAGCTGAATTGGGGGTACCGCAACAGTGAATAAGTCGCCAAGCGATTCAGAACATTTGGAGCTTTGGCGGAACAATTGGTCGGAACACGTGGCCAACCCATCGTCTAGCCCCCCCAGAAGCGAAACTTTAGAGAAGCTTAAAACACTTGCCATAAACTAGAGTTACTGTATATATATATATACAGTAACTCTACCATAAACTTATAGACACTGCCGCCTCGCGGTTTTCAAGGCAGTCCGCTGACTTACATTTTGCTAAAATGTCGCCGGGGGACGTTCCAGTACCTCCTGCATCTAGACGAATTGAGGAGATGCACAGGAGTTACAGGACGGACAAACCGAATCACGCGTAATGTGCACATTCTACTCGTGGGTTTAAAACCAAGAAAAATACAGAGAATGTTGCCGGTCATTCATTGGGAAGACACTAATCTTAGGATGCATAACTCAGTGGAGACCTAAGCCGAAAATCGCCAAAAATTCTCCAAGTCGCCATTCATAATTTTAGGTCGCCACGGGTCTCTCAAATTCGCCAATTTGGCGAAAAGTAGCCACCACTGGCAACCCTGACTACGGCGTCTCTCATAATCATATCGTGGTTTTGGGACGTTAAACCCCAGATATTATTATTAGAACATCCTGCTTTTTGGCTTGAGCTCCAAGATAAGGGTGTGCTGAAACATATTGAAAGTGGTGTTCCTAGACCTACATCATAGCAACAACTGCCAAGTGCATGCATTGTCTGCTTAGCTGTGATTTGAAAGCAGCTAAGAAGAAAACTATGCCATTACAAGCCTTGCAGCTGTGCCAAGGTGGCTTTAGCAGTACTACTGTGTTTACTCTATCGTAACGCAAGAGGTGACTTTTCAGTTTGTTCACAAGAACAAAAAATTTCAACAAAAGAGAACCATGAATTTAACGCGAGGCCCCACTGCAGAAACCAATGTTTGGACGTTGCCTTTATTTGAACTATTACAGCCACAAAGAACACGGGTTTTGTGTGCAGCGAGATGGTTAGAAGTCAAGTGCTCAGCAACACTTCTTGTCCTGTCACTGGTTACACCACCCACAGGTTGCGGATTCGTTGATATTGAGTCACCTTGTAGCTTCACAATTGCCTACCTCCCCTGCCGTCGAAATGGCTTTCTGTTTGAAGTGAGCATTGTACAAAGTCTGATGCATAGCCAATATATTCCAAGAAATAATGAGCAAGCACAAATTTTTGGTAAAGATAGCCACTGCACACCCACACTGCTGACTCCTGCTGGAGGGATACCCGAATAAAAAAAAATGCTCCCACACCCCGAAGGGAATCGTGAGGAAATGCGAATGCATTTCTTGCGCCGAGAGTACACGGCGTAGTAATTTTAATGGCGTAAAGCTGGACACATCGACGCGCTCAAGTGTCTCCCTTTAGGGCGCCTCTTTCAACGAACGCTTCCTACGTGCATTCGTAATCACCTCAGGGACGTTGCCACCGCCTTCAATGCAGCACAAATGCGTTTAGAATGCGCTGTTTTCAGGCTGTGCCAAGGCAGCACAAACGCTACAAACGCGTTTCAAACGCACTGCATTGAGGCGGTGGCGCAGGGAGGAGAGAGAGCGAACGGCGAGAGAAGGAGCGGCGAAGCACTGCACCTGCCCTCTCCTACACTCTCTCCACACACGCGGGAGCTCCACCGAGCTCCCGCGATGCGAGCGCCCTCGCACGCCAGAGCGCGCTCCTCCTCTCCACTCACTCTCCGCTACTCCGCCCGCACCACCTGCTCCGGTTGCTAGCGGCGAGGATAAGCGCGCGCGCCCGCAGCTGTTGCTATGGGAGAGGGAGTGAGAGCGGAGAGGCGCGCGGACAACGCCGGATGCCTTACATAGCCCGACTAAGAAATGCATTCAAATTTAAAAAAAGTTTTGAGTTGTGACAGATATGGATTTGGACGAATGTGCATTTGTTGCCAACATGTATTGTGAAACTGCTGAACGGGACGTTTCAGTTAAAAGAGTGTGTATTGCAATATTTTTCTGGCTAGTACTTGATTGTAACGCAAGGGTTGAGTTCAAGTGACAAAAATCTGGAAAAGACTCACATTAGCAACAAATAGATACGGTACTACTAATAAGCAAAGTGCCTAGCTAAAAAAAATATGGGTTCCATTTGGCTTCAACACATTCCATTTCACTCAGGTTTTGTTTTGGTTCGGAGAAATAAAGCCTATAGCTGTTCTCAACTTTTAACTGGTGCCCGAACTGATTTGGCTCAGTAAACTTGATCATCAACACATTGCGCAGTGGTGTTTACATTAATCAAGTGCTAAGCTGAAACACTCCAGGCAGCACTGCTCATGTGACTGCACTCACAAGGTCATTGAGATGTGTTCTTTAATTTACCATTTAGTTTCTGATTGTGTGTTGTACAGAGTGCATGGTACATCCACAGTTTTAATC